>NW_026974729.1:0-92064 GCF_015220805.1 Pogoniulus pusillus
ACTTTCTCCTAGCTGCTTTCCTTTGAAGCAGAAACACGTTTACATCCTAGCCCCATTGAAGAACCATAGAAATTCGCTTTACAAAAAGCACTCCTTCTGCTTATAGACCCAGCCAGGAATGGCCTAGCCTGGAATCCCCCTGCACCATTCTGCAGCTTTCCAGCTGCGCTCACACACTGGCAAAAGAAACTTTCTCCTAGCTGCTTTCCTTTGAAGCAGAAACACGTTTACATCCTAGCCCCATTGAAGAACCATAGAAATGCCGGTTAGAAAAAGCACTCCTTCTGCTTATAGACCCAGCCAGGAATGGCCTAGCCTGGAATCTCCTGCACCATTCTGCAGCTTTCCAGCTCCCTCACACACTGGCAAAAGAAACTTTCTCCTAGCTGCTTTCCTTTGAAGCAGAAACACGTTTACATCCTAGCCCCATTGAGGAACCATAGAAATGCCTGTTAGAAAAAGCATTCCTTCTGCTTATAGACCCAGCCAGGAATGGCCTAGCCTGGAATCCCCTGCACCATTCTGCAGCTTTCCAGCTCCCTCACACACTGGCAAAAGAAACTTTCTCCTAGCTGCTTTCCTTTGAAGCAGAAACACGTTTACATCCTAGCCCATTGAAGAACCATAGAAATTCCGCTTTAGAAAAAGCACTCCTTCTGCTTATAGACCCAGCAGGAATGCCTAGCCTGGAATCCCCTGCACCATTCTGCAGCTTTCCAGCTGCGTCACACACTGGCAAAAGAAACTTTCTCCTAGCTGCTTTCCTTTGAAGCAGAAACACGTTTACATCCTAGCCCCATTGAAGAAACATAGAAATTCCGTTTAGAAAAAGCACTCCTTCTGCTTATCGACCCAGCCAGGAATGGCCTAGCCTGGAATGCCCTGCACCATTCTGCAGCTTTCCAGCTCCCTCACACACTGGCAAAAGAAACTTTCTCCTAGCTGCTTTCCTTTGAAGCAGAAACACGTTTACATCCTAGCCCCATTGAAGAAACATAGAAATGCCGTTTAGAAAAAGCACTCCTTCTGCTTATAGACCCAGCCAGGAATGGCCTAGCCTGGAATCCCCTGCACCATTCTGCAGCTTTCCAGCTGCCTCACACACTGGCAAAAGAAACTTTCTCCTAGCTGCTTTCCTTTGAAGCAGAAACACGTTTACATCCTAGCCCCATTGAAGAACCATAGAAATTCGGTGTAGAAAAAGCAATCCTTCTTCTTATAGACCCAGCCAGGAAAGGCCCTAGCCTGGAATCCCCTGCACCATTCTGCAGCTTTCCAGCTCCCTCACACACTGGCAAAAGAAACTTTCTCCTAGCTGCTTTCCTTTGAAGCAGAAACACGTTTACATCCTAGCCCCATTGAAGAAACATAGAAATTCGCTTTAGAAAAAGCACTCCTTCTGCTTATAGACCCAGTCAGGAATGGCCTAGCCTGGAATCCCTGCACCATTCTGCAGCTTTCCAGCTGCGTCACACACTGGCAAAAGAAACTTTCTCCTAGCTGCTTTCCTTTGAAGCAGAAACACGTTTACATCCTAGCCCCATTGAAGAACCATAGAAATGCCGTTTAGAAAAAGCACTCCTTCTGCTTATAGACCCAGCCAGGAATGGCCTAGCCTGGAATCCCCTGCACCATTCTGCAGCTTTCCAGCTCCCTCACACACTGGCAAAAGAAACTTTCTCCTAGCTGCTTTCCTTTGAAGCAGAAACACGTTTACATCCTAGCCCCATTGAAGAACCATAGAAATGCCGTTTAGAAAAAGCACTCCTTCTGCTTATAGACCCAGCCAGGAATGGCCTAGCCTGGAATCCCCTGCACCATTCTGCAGCTTTCCAGCTCCCTCACACACTGGCAAAAGAAACTTTCTCCTAGCTGCTTTCCTTTGAAGCAGAAACACGTTTACATCCTAGCCCCATTGAAGAACCATAGAAATGCGTTTAGAAAAAGCACTCCTTCTGCTTATAGACCCAGCCAGGAATGGCCTAGCCTGGAATCCCCTGCACCATTCTGCAGCTTTCCAGCTCCCTCACACACTGGCAAAAGAAACTTCTCCTAGCTGCTTTCCTTTGAAGCAGAAACACGTTTACATCCTAGCCCCATTGAAGAACCATAGAAATGCCGTTTAGAAAAAGCACTCCTTCTGCTTATAGACCCAGCCAGGAATGGCCTAGCCTGGAATCCCCTGCACCATTCTGCAGCTTTCCAGCTCCCTCACACACTGGCAAAAGAAACTTTCTCCTAGCTGCTTTCCTTTGAAGCAGAAACACGTTTACATCCTAGCCCCATTGAAGAACCATAGAAATTCGCTTTACACAAAGCACTCCTTCTGCTTATAGACCCAGTCAGGAATGGCCTAGCCTGGAATCTCCTGCACCATTCTGCAGCTTTCCAGCTCCCTCACACACTGGCAAAAGAAACTTTCTCCTAGCTGCTTTCCTTTGAAGCAGAAACACGTTTACATCCTAGCCCCATTGAAGAACCATAGAAATGCCGTTTAGAAAAAGCACTCCTTCTGCTTATAGACCCAGTCAGGAATGGCCTAGCCTGGAATCCCCTGCACCATTCTGCAGCTTTCCAGCTCCTCACACACTGGCAAAAGAAACTTTCTCCTAGCTGCTTTCCTTTGAAGCAGAAACACGTTTACATCCTAGCCCCATTGAAGAACCATAGAAATTCGCTTTAGAAAAAAGCACTCCTTCTGCTTATAGACCCAGTCCAGGAATGGCCTAGCCTGGAATCCCCTGCACCATTCTGCAGCTTTCCAGCTCCCTCACACACTGGCAAAAGAAACTTTCTCCTAGCTGCTTTCCTTTGAAGCAGAAACACGTTTACATCCTAGCCCCATTGAAGAAACATAGAAATTCGTTTAGAAAAAGCACTCCTTCTGCTTATAGACCCAGTCAGGAATGGCCTAGCCTGGAATCCCCTGCACCATTCTGCAGCTTTCCAGCTCCCTCACACACTGGCAAAAGAAACTTTCTCCTAGCTGCTTTCCTTTGAAGCAGAAACACGTTTACATCCTAGCCCCATTGAAGAAACATAGAAATGCCGTTTAGAAAAAGCACTCCTTCTGCTTATAGACCCAGCCAGGAATGGCCTAGCCTGGAATCCCCTGCACCATTCTGCAGCTTTCCAGCTCCCTCACACACTGGCAAAAGAAACTTTCTCCTAGCTGCTTTCCTTTGAAGCAGAAACACGTTTACATCCTAGCCCCATTGAAGAACCATAGAAATTCCGTTTAGAAAAAGCACTCCTTCTGCTTATAGACCCAGCCAGGAATGGCCTAGCCTGGAATCCCCTGCACCATTCTGCAGCTTTCCAGCTCCCGTCACACACTGGCAAAAGAAACTTTCTCCTAGCTGCTTTCCTTTGAAGCAGAAACACGTTTACATCCTAGCCCCATTGAAGAACCATAGAAATGCCGTTAGAAAAAGCACTCCTTCTGCTTATAGACCCAGTCAGGAATGGCCTAGCCTGGAATCCCCTGCACCATTCTGCAGCTTTCCAGCTCCCTCACACACTGGCAAAAGAAACTTTCTCCTAGCTGCTTTCCTTTGAAGCAGAAACACGTTTACATCCTAGCCCCATTGAAGAAACATAGAAATTCGTTTAGAAAAAGCACTCCTTCTGCTTATAGACCCAGTCAGGAATGGCCTAGCCTGGAATCCCCTGCACCATTCTGCAGCTTTCCAGCTCCCTCACACACTGGCAAAAGAAACTTTCTCCTAGCTGCTTTCCTTTGAAGCAGAAACACGTTTACATCCTAGCCCCATTGAAGAACCATAGAAATTCGCTTTACAAAAAGCACTCCTTCTGCTTATAGACCCAGCCAGGAATGGCCTAGCCTGGAATCCCCTGCACCATTCTGCAGCTTTCCAGCTGCCGTCACACACTGGCAAAAGAAACTTTCTCCTAGCTGCTTTCCTTTGAAGCAGAAACACGTTTACATCCTAGCCCCATTGAAGAACCATAGAAATTCGCTTTAGAAAAAGCACTCCTTCTGCTTATAGACCCAGTCAGGAATGACCTAGCCTGGAATCCCCTGCACCATTCTGCAGCTTTCCAGCTGCGTCACACACTGGCAAAAGAAACTTTCTCCTAGCTGCTTTCCTTTGAAGCAGAAACACGTTTACATCCTAGCCCCATTGAAGAACCATAGAAATTCCGTTTAGAAAAAGCACTCCTTCTGCTTATAGACCCAGCCAGGAATGGCCTAGCCTGGAATCCCCTGCACCATTCTGCAGCTTTCCAGCTCCCTCACACACTGGCAAAAGAAACTTTCTCCTAGCTGCTTTCCTTTGAAGCAGAAACACGTTTACATCCTAGCCCCATTGAAGAACCATAGAAATTCGTTTAGAAAAAGCACTCCTTCTGCTTATAGACCCAGTCAGGAATGGCCTAGCCTGGAATCCCCTGCACCATTCTGCAGCTTTCCAGCTGCGTCACACACTGGCAAAAGAAACTTTCTCCTAGCTGCTTTCCTTTGAAGCAGAAACACGTTTACATCCTAGCCCCATTGAAGAACCATAGAAATTCCGTTTAGAAAAAGCAATCCTTCTGCTTATAGACCCAGTCAGGAATGAACTAGCCTGGAATCCCCTGCACCATTCTGCAGCTTTCCAGCTCCCTCACACACTGGCAAAAGAAACTTTCTCCTAGCTGCTTTCCTTTGAAGCAGAAACACGTTTACATCCTAGCCCCATTGAAGAACCATAGAAATTCGTTTAGAAAAAGCACTCCTTCTGCTTATAGACCCAGCAGGAATGGCCTAGCCTGGAATCCCCTGCACCATTCTGCAGCTTTCCAGCTGCCGTCACACACTGGCAAAAGAAACTTTCTCCTAGCTGCTTTCCTTTGAAGCAGAAACACGTTTACATCCTAGCCCCATTGAAGAACCATAGAAATGCGTTTAGAAAAAGCACTCCTTCTGCTTATAGACCCAGCCAGGAATGGCCTAGCCTGGAATCCCCTGCACCATTCTGCAGCTTTCCAGCTCCCTCACACACTGGCAAAAGAAACTTTCTCCTAGCTGCTTTCCTTTGAAGCAGAAACACGTTTACATCCTAGCCCCATTGAAGAACCATAGAAATTCGGTTTAGAAAAAGTAATCCTTCTGCTTATAGACCCAGCCAGGAATGGCCTAGCCTGGAATCCCCTGCACCATTCTGCAGCTTTCCAGCTCCCTCACACACTGGCAAAAGAAACTTTCTCCTAGCTGCTTTCCTTTGAAGCAGAAACACGTTTACATCCTAGCCCCATTGAGAACCATAGAAATTCCGCTTTTAAAAAAGCATTCCTTCTGCTTATAGACCCAGCCAGGAATGGCCTGGCCAGGAATCCCCTGCACCATTCTGCAGCTTTCCAGCTCCCTCACACACTGGCAAAGAAACTTTCTCCTAGCTGCTTTCCTTTGAAGCAGAAACACGTTTACATCCTAGCCCCATTGAAGAACCATAGAAATGCCGTTTAGAAAAAGCACTCCTTCTGCTTATAGACCCAGTCAGGAATGGCCTAGCCTGGAATCCCCTGCACCATTCTGCAGCTTTCCAGCTCCGTCACACACTGGCAAAAGAAACTTTCTCCTAGCTGCTTTCCTTTGAAGCAGAAACACGTTTACATCCTAGCCCCATTGAAGAACCATAGAAATTCGCTTTAGAAAAAGCACTCCTTCTGCTTATAGACCCATCCAGGAATGGCCTAGCCTGGAATCCCCTGCACCATTCTGCAGCTTTCCAGCTGCGTCACACACTGGCAAAAGAAACTTTCTCCTAGCTGCTTTCCTTTGAAGCAGAAACACGTTTACATCCTAGCCCCATTGAAGAACCATAGAAATTCGCTTTACAAAAAGCACTCCTTCTGCTTATAGACCCAGTCAGGAATGGCCTAGCCTGGAATCCCCTACACCATTCTGCAGCTTTCCAGCTCCCTCACACACTGGCAAAAGAAACTTTCTCCTAGCTGCTTTCCTTTGAAGCAGAAACACGTTTACATCCTAGCCCCATTGAAGAACCATAGTAATTTGTTTAGAAAAAGCACTCCTTCTGCTTATAGACCCAGCCAGGAATGGCCTAGCCTGGAATCCCCTGCACCATTCTGCAGCTTTCCAGCTCCCTCACACACTGGCAAAAGAAACTTTCTCCTAGCTGCTTTCCTTTGAAGCAGAAACACGTTTACATCCTAGCCCCATTGAAGAACCATAGAAATGCCGTTTAGAAAAAGCACTCCTTCTGCTTATAGACCCATCAGGAATGGCCTAGCCTGGAATCCCCTGCACCATTCTGCAGCTTTCCAGCTCCCTCACACACTGGCAAAAGAAACTTTCTCCTAGCTGCTTTCCTTTGAAGCAGAAACACGTTTACATCCTAGCCCCATTGAAGAACCATAGAAATTCGCTTTACAAAAAGCACTCCTTCTGCTTATAGACCCAGCCAGGAATGGCCTAGCCTGGAATCCCTGCACCATTCTGCAGCTTTCCAGCTCCCTCACACACTGGCAAAAGAAACTTTCTCCTAGCTGCTTTCCTTTGAAGCAGAAACACGTTTACATCCTAGCCCCATTGAAGAACCATAGAAATTCGCTTTACAAAAAGCACTCCTTCTGCTTATAGACCCAGTCAGGAATGGCCTAGCCTGGAATCCCCTGCACCATTCTGCAGCTTTCCAGCTGCGTCACACACTGGCAAAAGAAACTTTCTCCTAGCTGCTTTCCTTTGAAGCAGAAACACGTTTACATCCTAGCCCCATTGAAGAACCATAGAAATGCCGTTTAGAAAAAGCACTCCTTCTGCTTATAGACCCAGCCAGGAATGGCCTAGCCTGGAATCCCCTGCACCATTCTGCAGCTTTCCAGCTCCCTCACACACTGGCAAAAGAAACTTTCTCCTAGCTGCTTTCCTTTGAAGCAGAAACACGTTTACATCCTAGCCCCATTGAAGAACCATAGAAATTCGCTTTACAAAAAGCACTCCTTCTGCTTATAGACCCAGCCAGGAATGGCCTAGCCTGGAATCCCCTGCACCATTCTGCAGCTTTCCAGCTGCGTCACACACTGGCAAAAGAAACTTTCTCCTAGCTGCTTTCCTTTGAAGCAGAAACACGTTTACATCCTAGCCCCATTGAAGAACCATAGAAATGCCGTTTAGAAAAAGCACTCCTTCTGCTTATAGACCCAGCCAGGAATGGCCTAGCCTGGAATCCCCTGCACCATTCTGCAGCTTTCCAGCTCCCTCACACACTGGCAAAAGAAACTTTCTCCTAGCTGCTTTCCTTTGAAGCAGAAACACGTTTACATCCTAGCCCCATTGAAGAACCATAGAAATTCGCTTTAGAAAAAGCACTCCTTCTGCTTATAGACCCAGTCAGGAATGGCCTAGCCTGGAATCCCTGCACCATTCTGCAGCTTTCCAGCTCCGTCACACACTGGCAAAAGAAACTTTCTCCTAGCTGCTTTCCTTTGAAGCAGAAACACGTTTACATCCTAGCCCCATTGAAGAACCATAGAAATTCGCTTTACAAAAAGCACTCCTTCTGCTTATAGACCCAGTCAGGAATGGCCTAGCCTGGAATCCCCTGCACCATTCTGCAGCTTTCCAGCTGCGTCACACACTGGCAAAAGAAACTTTCTCCTAGCTGCTTTCCTTTGAAGCAGAAACACGTTTACATCCTAGCCCCATTGAAGAACCATAGAAATGCCGTTTAGAAAAAGCACTCCTTCTGCTTATAGACCCAGCCAGGAATGGACTAGCCTGGAATCCCCTACACCATTCTGCAGCTTTCCAGCTGCGTCACACACTGGCAAAAGAAACTTTCTCCTAGCTGCTTTCCTTTGAAGCAGAAACACGTTTACATCCTAGCCCCATTGAAGAACCATAGAAATTCGCTTTAGAAAAAGCACTCCTTCTGCTTATAGACCCAGTCAGGAATGGCCTAGCCTGGAATCCCTGCACCATTCTGCAGCTTTCCAGCTGCCGTCACACACTGGCAAAAGAAACTTTCTCCTAGCTGCTTTCCTTTGAAGCAGAAACACGTTTACATCCTAGCCCCATTGAAGAACCATAGAAATGCCGTTTAGAAAAAGCACTCCTTCTGCTTATAGACCCAGTCAGGAATGGCCTAGCCTGGAATCCCCTGCACCATTCTGCAGCTTTCCAGCTCCCTCACACACTGGCAAAAGAAACTTTCTCCTAGCTGCTTTCCTTTGAAGCAGAAACACGTTTACATCCTAGCCCCATTGAAGAACCATAGAAATTCGTTTAGAAAAAGCACTCCTTCTGCTTATAGACCCAGCCAGGAATGACCTAGCCTGGAATCCCCTGCACCATTCTGCAGCTTTCCAGCTCCGTCACACACTGGCAAAAGAAACTTTCTCCTAGCTGCTTTCCTTTGAAGCAGAAACACGTTTACATCCTAGCCCCATTGAAGAACCATAGAAATGCCGTTTAGAAAAAGCACTCCTTCTGCTTATAGACCCAGCAGGAATGGCCTAGCCTGGAATCCCCTGCACCATTCTGCAGCTTTCCAGCTCCCTCACACACTGGCAAAAGAAACTTTCTCCTAGCTGCTTTCCTTTGAAGCAGAAACACGTTTACATCCTAGCCCCATTGAAGAACCATAGAAATGCCGTTTAGAAAAAGCACTCCTTCTGCTTATAGACCCAGTCCAGGAATGGCCTAGCCTGGAATCCCCTGCACCATTCTGCAGCTTTCCAGCTGCGTCACACACTGGCAAAAGAAACTTTCTCCTAGCTGCTTTCCTTTGAAGCAGAAACACGTTTACATCCTAGCCCCATTGAAGAACCATAGAAATTCGCTTTAGAAAAAGCACTCCTTCTGCTTATAGACCCAGCCAGGAATGGCCTAGCCTGGAATCCCCTGCACCATTCTGCAGCTTTCCAGCTGCCGTCACACACTGGCAAAAGAAACTTTCTCCTAGCTGCTTTCCTTTGAAGCAGAAACACGTTTACATCCTAGCCCCATTGAAGAACCATAGAAATGCGTTTAGAAAAAGCACTCCTTCTGCTTATAGACCCAGCCAGGAATGGCCTAGCCTGGAATCCCTGCACCATTCTGCAGCTTTCCAGCTCCCTCACACACTGGCAAAAGAAACTTTCTCCTAGCTGCTTTCCTTTGAAGCAGAAACACGTTTACATCCTAGCCCCATTGAAGAACCATAGAAATGCCGTTTAGAAAAAGCACTCCTTCTGCTTATAGACCCAGCCAGGAATGGCCTAGCCTGGAATCCCCTGCACCATTCTGCAGCTTTCCAGCTCCCTCACACACTGGCAAAAGAAACTTTCTCCTAGCTGCTTTCCTTTGAAGCAGAAACACGTTTACATCCTAGCCCCATTGAAGAACCATAGAAATTCGCTTTACAAAAAGCACTCCTTCTGCTTATAGACCCAGTCAGGAATGGCCTAGCCTGGAATCCCCTACACCATTCTGCAGCTTTCCAGCTGCGTCACACACTGGCAAAAGAAACTTTCTCCTAGCTGCTTTCCTTTGAAGCAGAAACACGTTTACATCCTAGCCCCATTGAAGAACCATAGAAATGCCGTTTAGAAAAAGCACTCCTTCTGCTTATAGACCCAGTCAGGAATGGCCTAGCCTGGAATCCCCTGCACCATTCTGCAGCTTTCCAGCTGCGTCACACACTGGCAAAAGAAACTTTCTCCTAGCTGCTTTCCTTTGAAGCAGAAACACGTTTACATCCTAGCCCCATTGAAGAACCATAGAAATTCGCTTTAGAAAAAGCACTCCTTCTGCTTATAGACCCAGTCAGGAATGGCCTAGCCTGGAATCCCCTACACCATTCTGCAGCTTTCCAGCTGCCGTCACACACTGGCAAAAGAAACTTTCTCCTAGCTGCTTTCCTTTGAAGCAGAAACACGTTTACATCCTAGCCCCATTGAAGAACCATAGAAATTCCGTTTAGAAAAAGCACTCCTTCTGCTTATAGACCCAGCCAGGAATGGCCTAGCCTGGAATCCCCTGCACCATTCTGCAGCTTTCCAGCTCCCTCACACACTGGCAAAAGAAACTTTCTCCTAGCTGCTTTCCTTTGAAGCAGAAACACGTTTACATCCTAGCCCCATTGAAGAACCATAGAAATTCGTTTAGAAAAAGCACTCCTTCTGCTTATAGACCCAGCCAGGAATGGCCTAGCCTGGAATCCCCTGCACCATTCTGCAGCTTTCCAGCTCCTCACACACTGGCAAAAGAAACTTTCTCCTAGCTGCTTTCCTTTGAAGCAGAAACACGTTTACATCCTAGCCCCATTGAAGAACCATAGAAATTCGCTTTACAAAAAGCACTCCTTCTGCTTATAGACCCAGTCAGGAATGGCCTAGCCTGGAATCCCCTGCACCATTCTGCAGCTTTCCAGCTGCGTCACACACTGGCAAAAGAAACTTTCTCCTAGCTGCTTTCCTTTGAAGCAGAAACACGTTTACATCCTAGCCCCATTGAAGAACCATAGAAATGCCGTTTAGAAAAAGCACTCCTTCTGCTTATAGACCCAGTCAGGAATGGCCTAGCCTGGAATCCCCTGCACCATTCTGCAGCTTTCCAGCTGCGTCACACACTGGCAAAAGAAACTTTCTCCTAGCTGCTTTCCTTTGAAGCAGAAACACGTTTACATCCTAGCCCCATTGAAGAACCATAGAAATTCGCTTTAGAAAAAGCACTCCTTCTGCTTATAGACCCAGCCAGGAATGGCCTAGCCTGGAATCCCCTGCACCATTCTGCAGCTTTCCAGCTGCGTCACACACTGGCAAAAGAAACTTTCTCCTAGCTGCTTTCCTTTGAAGCAGAAACACGTTTACATCCTAGCCCCATTGAAGAACCATAGAAATGCGTTTAGAAAAAGCACTCCTTCTGCTTATAGACCCAGCCAGGAATGGCCTAGCCTGGAATCTCCTGCACCATTCTGCAGCTTTCCAGCTCCGTCACACACTGGCAAAAGAAACTTTCTCCTAGCTGCTTTCCTTTGAAGCAGAAACACGTTTACATCCTAGCCCCATTGAAGAACCATAGAAATTCCGTTTAGAAAAAGCACTCCTTCTGCTTATAGACCCAGTCAGGAATGGCCTAGCCTGGAATCCCTGCACCATTCTGCAGCTTTCCAGCTGCCTCACACACTGGCAAAAGAAACTTTCTCCTAGCTGCTTTCCTTTGAAGCAGAAACACGTTTACATCCT
The DNA here is from genome assembly GCF_015220805.1 of Pogoniulus pusillus. Taxonomy (NCBI): domain Eukaryota; kingdom Metazoa; phylum Chordata; class Aves; order Piciformes; family Lybiidae; genus Pogoniulus; species Pogoniulus pusillus. Next base: position 11,194 of record NW_026974729.1, read on the forward strand.
AGCCCCATTGAAGAACCATAGAAATGCCGTTTAGAAAAAGCACTCCTTCTGCTTATAGACCCAGTCAGGAATGGCCTAGCCTGGAATCCCCTGCACCATTCTGCAGCTTTCCAGCTCCCTCACACACTGGCAAAAGAAACTTTCTCCTAGCTGCTTTCCTTTGAAGCAGAAACACGTTTACATCCTAGCCCCATTGAAGAACCATAGAAATGCCGTTTAGAAAAAGCACTCCTTCTGCTTATAGACCCAGCCAGGAATGGCCTAGCCTGGAATCCCCTGCACCATTCTGCAGCTTTCCAGCTGCGTCACACACTGGCAAAAGAAACTTTCTCCTAGCTGCTTTCCTTTGAAGCAGAAACACGTTTACATCCTAGCCCCATTGAAGAACCATAGAAATTCGTTTAGAAAAAGCACTCCTTCTGCTTATAGACCCAGTCAGGAATGACCTAGCCTGGAATCCCCTGCACCATTCTGCAGCTTTCCAGCTGCCCTCACACACTGGCAAAAGAAACTTTCTCCTAGCTGCTTTCCTTTGAAGCAGAAACACGTTTACATCCTAGCCCCATTGAAGAACCATAGAAATGCCGTTTAGAAAAAGCACTCCTTCTGCTTATAGACCCAGTCAGGAATGGCCTAGCCTGGAATCCCCTGCACCATTCTGCAGCTTTCCAGCTCCGTCACACACTGGCAAAAGAAACTTTCTCCTAGCTGCTTTCCTTTGAAGCAGAAACACGTTTACATCCTAGCCCCATTGAAGAACCATAGAAATGCCGTTTAGAAAAAGCACTCCTTCTGCTTATAGACCCAGCCAGGAATGGCCTAGCCTGGAATCCCTGCACCATTCTGCAGCTTTCCAGCTCCCTCACACACTGGCAAAAGAAACTTTCTCCTAGCTGCTTTCCTTTGAAGCAGAAACACGTTTACATCCTAGCCCCATTGAAGAACCATAGAAATTCGCTTTAGAAAAAGCACTCCTTCTGCTTATAGACCCAGCCAGGAATGGCCTAGCCTGGAATCCCCTGCACCATTCTGCAGCTTTCCAGCTGCGTCACACACTGGCAAAAGAAACTTTCTCCTAGCTGCTTTCCTTTGAAGCAGAAACACGTTTACATCCTAGCCCCATTGAAGAACCATAGAAATTCCGTTTAGAAAAAGCACTCCTTCTGCTTATAGACCCAGTCAGGAATGGCCTAGCCTGGAATCCCCTGCACCATTCTGCAGCTTTCCAGCTGCGTCACACACTGGCAAAAGAAACTTTCTCCTAGCTGCTTTCCTTTGAAGCAGAAACACGTTTACATCCTAGCCCCATTGAAGAACCATAGAAATTCGGTTAGAAAAAGCACTCCTTCTGCTTATAGACCCAGCCAGGAATGGCCTAGCCTGGAATCCCCTGCACCATTCTGCAGCTTTCCAGCTGCGTCACACACTGGCAAAAGAAACTTTCTCCTAGCTGCTTTCCTTTGAAGCAGAAACACGTTTACATCCTAGCCCCATTGAAGAACCATAGAAATGCCGTTTAGAAAAAGCACTCCTTCTGCTTATAGACCCAGCCAGGAATGGCCTAGCCTGGAATCCCCTGCACCATTCTGCAGCTTTCCAGCTCCCTCACACACTGGCAAAAGAAACTTTCTCCTAGCTGCTTTCCTTTGAAGCAGAAACACGTTTACATCCTAGCCCCATTGAAGAACCATAGAAATGCCGTTTAGAAAAAGCACTCCTTCTGCTTATAGACCCAGCCAGGAATGGCCTAGCCTGGAATCCCCTGCACCATTCTGCAGCTTTCCAGCTCCCTCACACACTGGCAAAAGAAACTTTCTCCTAGCTGCTTTCCTTTGAAGCAGAAACACGTTTACATCCTAGCCCCATTGAAGAACCATAGAAATTCGCTTTACAAAAAGCACTCCTTCTGCTTATAGACCCAGCCAGGAATGGCCTAGCCTGGAATCCCCTGCACCATTCTGCAGCTTTCCAGCTGCGTCACACACTGGCAAAAGAAACTTTCTCCTAGCTGCTTTCCTTTGAAGCAGAAACACGTTTACATCCTAGCCCCATTGAAGAACCATAGAAATGCCGTTTAGAAAAAGCACTCCTTCTGCTTATAGACCCAGCCAGGAATGGCCTAGCCTGGAATCCCCTGCACCATTCTGCAGCTTTCCAGCTGCCGTCACACACTGGCAAAAGAAACTTTCTCCTAGCTGCTTTCCTTTGAAGCAGAAACACGTTTACATCCTAGCCCCATTGAAGAACCATAGAAATTCCGTTTAGAAAAAGCACTCCTTCTGCTTATAGACCCAGTCAGGAATGGCCTAGCCTGGAATCCCCTGCACCATTCTGCAGCTTTCCAGCTGCCTCACACACTGGCAAAAGAAACTTTCTCCTAGCTGCTTTCCTTTGAAGCAGAAACACGTTTACATCCTAGCCCCATTGAAGAACCATAGAAATGCCGTTTAGAAAAAGCACTCCTTCTGCTTATAGACCCAGCCAGGAATGGCCTAGCCTGGAATCCCCTGCACCATTCTGCAGCTTTCCAGCTGCGTCACACACTGGCAAAAGAAACTTTCTCCTAGCTGCTTTCCTTTGAAGCAGAAACACGTTTACATCCTAGCCCCATTGAAGAACCATAGAAATGCCGTTTAGAAAAAGCACTCCTTCTGCTTATAGACCCAGCCAGGAATGGCCTAGCCTGGAATCCCCTGCACCATTCTGCAGCTTTCCAGCTCCCTCACACACTGGCAAAAGAAACTTTCTCCTAGCTGCTTTCCTTTGAAGCAGAAACACGTTTACATCCTAGCCCCATTGAAGAACCATAGAAATGCCGTTTAGAAAAAGCACTCCTTCTGCTTATAGACCCAGCCAGGAATGGCCTAGCCTGGAATCCCCTGCACCATTCTGCAGCTTTCCAGCTCCCTCACACACTGGCAAAAGAAACTTTCTCCTAGCTGCTTTCCTTTGAAGCAGAAACACGTTTACATCCTAGCCCCATTGAAGAAACATAGAAATGCCGTTTAGAAAAAGCACTCCTTCTGCTTATAGACCCAGCCAGGAATGGCCTAGCCTGGAATCCCCTGCACCATTCTGCAGCTTTCCAGCTCCGTCACACACTGGCAAAAGAAACTTTCTCCTAGCTGCTTTCCTTTGAAGCAGAAACACGTTTACATCCTAGCCCCATTGAAGAACCATAGAAATGCCGTTTAGAAAAAGCACTCCTTCTGCTTATAGACCCAGTCAGGAATGGCCTAGCCTGGAATCCCCTGCACCATTCTGCAGCTTTCCAGCTGCGTCACACACTGGCAAAAGAAACTTTCTCCTAGCTGCTTTCCTTTGAAGCAGAAACACGTTTACATCCTAGCCCCATTGAAGAACCATAGAAATGCCGTTTAGAAAAAGCACTCCTTCTGCTTATAGACCCAGCCAGGAATGGCCTAGCCTGGAATCCCCTGCACCATTCTGCAGCTTTCCAGCTCCCTCACACACTGGCAAAAGAAACTTTCTCCTAGCTGCTTTCCTTTGAAGCAGAAACACGTTTACATCCTAGCCCCATTGAAGAACCATAGAAATGCGTTTAGAAAAAGCACTCCTTCTGCTTATAGACCCAGCCAGGAATGGCCTAGCCTGGAATCCCCTGCACCATTCTGCAGCTTTCCAGCTCCCTCACACACTGGCAAAAGAAACTTTCTCCTAGCTGCTTTCCTTTGAAGCAGAAACACGTTTACATCCTAGCCCCATTGAAGAACCATAGAAATGCCGTTTAGAAAAAGCACTCCTTCTGCTTATAGACCCAGCCAGGAATGGCCTAGCCTGGAATCCCCTGCACCATTCTGCAGCTTTCCAGCTCCCTCACACACTGGCAAAAGAAACTTTCTCCTAGCTGCTTTCCTTTGAAGCAGAAACACGTTTACATCCTAGCCCCATTGAAGAACCATAGAAATGCCGGTTAGAAAAAGCACTCCTTCTGCTTATAGACCCAGTCAGGAATGGCCTAGCCTGGAATCCCCTGCACCATTCTGCAGCTTTCCAGCTCCGTCACACACTGGCAAAAGAAACTTTCTCCTAGCTGCTTTCCTTTGAAGCAGAAACACGTTTACATCCTAGCCCCATTGAAGAAACATAGAAATGCCGTTTAGAAAAAGCACTCCTTCTGCTTATAGACCCAGCCAGGAATGGCCTAGCCTGGAATCCCCTGCACCATTCTGCAGCTTTCCAGCTGCGTCACACACTGGCAAAAGAAACTTTCTCCTAGCTGCTTTCCTTTGAAGCAGAAACACGTTTACATCCTAGCCCCATTGAAGAAACATAGAAATGCGTTTAGAAAAAGCATTCCTTCTGCTTATAGACCGAGTCAGGAATGGCCTAGCCTGGAATCCCCTGCACCATTCTGCAGCTTTCCAGCTCCGTCACACACTGGCAAAAGAAACTTTCTCCTAGCTGCTTTCCTTTGAAGCAGAAACACGTTTACATCCTAGCCCCATTGAAGAACCATAGAAATGCGTTTAGAAAAAGCACTCCTTCTGCTTATAGACCCAGCCAGGAATGGCCTAGCCTGGAATCCCCTGCACCATTCTGCAGCTTTCCAGCTGCCGTCACACACTGGCAAAAGAAACTTTCTCCTAGCTGCTTTCCTTTGAAGCAGAAACACGTTTACATCCTAGCCCCATTGAAGAACCATAGAAATTCGTTTAGAAAAAGCACTCCTTCTGCTTATAGACCCAGCCAGGAATGGCCTAGCCTGGAATCCCCTGCACCATTCTGCAGCTTTCCAGCTGCCGTCACACACTGGCAAAAGAAACTTTCTCCTAGCTGCTTTCCTTTGAAGCAGAAACACGTTTACATCCTAGCCCCATTGAAGAACCATAGAAATTCGCTTTAGAAAAAGCACTCCTTCTGCTTATAGACCCAGTCAGGAATGGCCTAGCCTGGAATCCCCTGCACCATTCTGCAGCTTTCCAGCTGCGTCACACACTGGCAAAAGAAACTTTCTCCTAGCTGCTTTCCTTTGAAGCAGAAACACGTTTACATCCTAGCCCCATTGAAGAACCATAGAAATTCGTTTAGAAAAAGCACTCCTTCTGCTTATAGACCCAGTCAGGAATGGCCTAGCCTGGAATCCCCTGCACCATTCTGCAGCTTTCCAGCTCCCTCACACACTGGCAAAAGAAACTTTCTCCTAGCTGCTTTCCTTTGAAGCAGAAACACGTTTACATCCTAGCCCCATTGAAGAACCATAGAAATGCGTTTAGAAAAAGCACTCCTTCTGCTTATAGACCCAGCCAGGAATGGCCTAGCCTGGAATCCCCTGCACCATTCTGCAGCTTTCCAGCTCCTCACACACTGGCAAAAGAAACTTTCTCCTAGCTGCTTTCCTTTGAAGCAGAAACACGTTTACATCCTAGCCCCATTGAAGAACCATAGAAATGTCGTTTAGAAAAAGCACTCCTTCTGCGTATAGACCCAGCCAGGAATGGCCTAGCCTGGAATCCCCTGCACCATTCTGCAGCTTTCCAGCTCCCTCACACACTGGCAAAAGAAACTTTCTCCTAGCTGCTTTCCTTTGAAGCAGAAACACGTTTACATCCTAGCCCCATTGAAGAACCATAGAAATTACGTTTAGAAAAAGCACTCCTTCTGCTTATAGACCCAGCCAGGAATGGCCTAGCCTGGAATCCCCTGCACCATTCTGCAGCTTTCCAGCTGCGTCACACACTGGCAAAAGAAACTTTCTCCTAGCTGCTTTCCTTTGAAGCAGAAACACGTTTACATCCTAGCCCCATTGAAGAACCATAGAAATGCCGTTTAGAAAAAGCACTCCTTCTGCTTATAGACCCAGCCAGGAATGGCCTAGCCTGGAATCCCCTACACCATTCTGCAGCTTTCCAGCTCCGTCACACACTGGCAAAAGAAACTTTCTCCTAGCTGCTTTCCTTTGAAGCAGAAACACGTTTACATCCTAGCCCCATTGAAGAACCATAGAAATTCGGTTTAGAAAAAGCACTCCTTCTGCTTATAGACCCAGCCAGGAATGGCCTAGCCTGGAATCCCTGCACCATTCTGCAGCTTTCCAGCTGCCTCACACACTGGCAAAAGAAACTTTCTCCTAGCTGCTTTCCTTTGAAGCAGAAACACGTTTACATCCTAGCCCCATTGAAGAACCATAGAAATGCCGTTTAGAAAAAGCACTCCTTCTGCTTATAGACCCAGTCAGGAATGGCCTAGCCTGGAATCCCCTGCACCATTCTGCAGCTTTCCAGCTCCCTCACACACTGGCAAAAGAAACTTTCTCCTAGCTGCTTTCCTTTGAAGCAGAAACACGTTTACATCCTAGCCCCATTGAAGAACCATAGAAATTCCGTTCAGAAAAAGCACTCCTTCTGCTTATAGACCCAGCCAGGAATGGCCTAGCCTGGAATCCCCTGCACCATTCTGCAGCTTTCCAGCTCCTCACACACTGGCAAAAGAAACTTTCTCCTAGCTGCTTTCCTTTGAAGCAGAAACACGTTTACATCCTAGCCCCATTGAAGAACCATAGAAATGCCGTTTAGAAAAAGCACTCCTTCTGCTTATAGACCCAGCCAGGAATGGCCTAGCCTGGAATCCCCTGCACCATTCTGCAGCTTTCCAGCTGCGTCACACACTGGCAAAAGAAACTTTCTCCTAGCTGCTTTCCTTTGAAGCAGAAACACGTTTACATCCTAGCCCCATTGAAGAACCATAGAAATGCGCTTTAGAAAAAGCACTCCTTCTGCTTATAGACCCAGTCAGGAATGGCCTAGCCTGGAATCCCCTGCACCATTCTGCAGCTTTCCAGCTCCGTCACACACTGGCAAAAGAAACTTTCTCCTAGCTGCTTTCCTTTGAAGCAGAAACACGTTTACATCCTAGCCCCATTGAAGAACCATAGAAATTCGTTTAGAAAAAGCACTCCTTCTGCTTATAGACCCAGCCAGGAATGGCCTAGCCTGGAATCCCCTGCACCATTCTGCAGCTTTCCAGCTCCCTCACACACTGGCAAAAGAAACTTTCTCCTAGCTCCTTTCCTTTGAAGCAGAAACACGTTTACATCCTAGCCCCATTGAAGAACCATAGAAATTCGTTTAGAAAAAGCACTCCTTCTGCTTATAGACCCAGTCAGGAATGGCCTAGCCTGGAATCCCCTGCACCATTCTGCAGCTTTCCAGCTCCCTCACACACTGGCAAAAGAAACTTTCTCCTAGCTGCTTTCCTTTGAAGCAGAAACACGTTTACATCCTAGCCCCATTGAAGAACCATAGAAATTCCGTTTAGAAAAAGCACTCCTTCTGCTTATAGACCCAGCCAGGAATGGCCTAGCCTGGAATCCCCTGCACCATTCTGCAGCTTTCCAGCTGCGTCACACACTGGCAAAAGAAACTTTCTCCTAGCTGCTTTCCTTTGAAGCAGAAACACGTTTACATCCTAGCCCCATTGAAGAACCATAGAAATGCCGTTTAGAAAAAGCACTCCTTCTGCTTATAGACCCAGCCAGGAATGGCCTAGCCTGGAATCCCCTGCACCATTCTGCAGCTTTCCAGCTCCCTCACACACTGGCAAAAGAAACTTTCTCCTAGCTGCTTTGCTTTGAGGCAGAAACACGTTTACATCCTAGCCCCATTGAAGAACTATAGACATTCGGTTTAGAAAAAGCACTCCTTCTGCTTATAGACCCAGCCAGGAATGGCCTAGCCTGGAATCCCCTGCACCATTCTGCAGCTTTCCAGCTCCGTCACACACTGGCAAAAGAAACTTTCTCCTAGCTGCTTTCCTCTGAAGCAGAAACACGTTTACATCCTAGCCCCATTGAAGAACCATAGAAATGCCGTTCAGAAAAAGCACTCCTTCTGCTTATAGACCCAGCCAGGAATGGCCTAGCCTGGAATCCCCTGCACCATTCTGCAGCTTTCCAGCTCCGTCACACACTGGCAAAAGAAACTTTCTCCTAGCTGCTTTCCTTTGAAGCAGAAACACGTTTACATCCTAGCCCCATTGAAGAACCATAGAAATTACGTTTAGAAAAAGCACTCCTTCTGCTTATAGACCCAGCCAGGAATGGCCTAGCCTGGAATCCCCTGCACCATTCTGCAGCTTTCCAGCTGCTCACACACTGGCAAAAGAAACTTTCTCCTAGCTGCTTTCCTTTGAAGCAGAAACACGTTTACATCCTAGCCCCATTGAAGAACCATAGAAATATCGTTTAGAAAAAGCACTCCTTCTGCTTATAGACCCAGCCAGGAATGGCCTAGCCTGGAATCCCCTGCACCATTCTGCAGCTTTCCAGCTGCGTCACACACTGGCAAAAGAAACTTTCTCCTAGCTGCTTTCCTTTGAAGCAGAAACACGTTTACATCCTAGCCCCATTGAAGAACCATAGAAATGCCGTTTAGAAAAAGCACTCCTTCTGCTTATAGACCCAGCCAGGAATGGCCTAGCCTGGAATCCCCTGCACCATTCTGCAGCTTTCCAGCTCCCTCACACACTGGCAAAAGAAACTTTCTCCTAGCTGCTTTCCTTTGAAGCAGAAACACGTTTACATCCTAGCCCCATTGAAGAACCATAGAAATTCGGTTTAGAAAAAGCACTCCTTCTGCTTATAGACCCAGCCAGGAATGGCCTAGCCTGGAATCCCCTGCACCATTCTGCAGCTTTCCAGCTCCCTCACACACTGGCAAAAGAAACTTTCTCCTAGCTGCTTTCCTTTGAAGCAGAAACACGTTTACATCCTAGCCCCATTGAAGAACCATAGAAATTCGGTTAGAAAAAGCACTCCTTCTGCTTATAGACCCAGCCAGGAATGGCCTAGCCTGGAATCCCCTGCACCATTCTGCAGCTTTCCAGCTCCGTCACACACTGGCAAAAGAAACTTTCTCCTAGCTGCTTTCCTTTGAAGCAGAAACACGTTTACATCCTAGCCCCATTGAAGAACCATAGAAATGCCGTTTAGAAAAAGCACTCCTTCTGCTTATAGACCCAGCCAGGAATGGCCTAGCCTGGAATCCCTGCACCATTCTGCAGCTTTCCAGCTCCCTCACACACTGGCAAAAGAAACTTTCTCCTAGCTGCTTTCCTTTGAAGCAGAAACACGTTTACATCCTAGCCCCATTGAAGAACCATAGAAATGCCGTTTAGAAAAAGCACTCCTTCTGCTTATAGACCCAGCCAGGAATGGCCTAGCCTGGAATCCCCTGCACCATTCTGCAGCTTTCCAGCTGCGTCACACACTGGCAAAAGAAACTTTCTCCTAGCTGCTTTCCTTTGAAGCAGAAACACGTTTACATCCTAGCCCCATTGAAGAACCATAGAAATGCCGGTTAGAAAAAGCACTCCTTCTGCTTATAGACCCAGCCAGGAATGGCCTAGCCTGGAATCCCCTGCACCATTCTGCAGCTTTCCAGCTCCCTCACACACTGGCAAAAGAAACTTTCTCCTAGCTGCTTTCCTTTGAAGCAGAAACACGTTTACATCCTAGCCCCATTGAAGAACCATAGAAATTCGGTTAGAAAAAGCACTCCTTCTGCTTATAGACCCAGCCAGGAATGGCCTAGCCTGGAATCCCCTGCACCATTCTGCAGCTTTCCAGCTCCCTCACACACTGGCAAAAGAAACTTTCTCCTAGCTGCTTTCCTTTGAAGCAGAAACACGTTTACATCCTAGCCCCATTGAAGAAACATAGAAATGCGGTTAGAAAAAGCACTCCTTCTGCTTATAGACCCAGCCAGGAATGGCCTAGCCTGGAATCCCCTGCACCATTCTGCAGCTTTCCAGCTCCCTCACACACTGGCAAAAGAAACTTTCTCCTAGCTGCTTTCCTTTGAAGCAGAAACACGTTTACATCCTAGCCCCATTGAAGAACCATAGAAATGCCGGTTAGAAAAAGCACTCCTTCTGCTTATAGACCCAGCCAGGAATGGCCTAGCCTGGAATCCCCTGCACCATTCTGCAGCTTTCCAGCTCCCTCACACACTGGCAAAGAAACTTTTATCTAGCTGCTTTCCTTTGAAGCAGAAACACGTTTACATCCTAGCCCCATTGAGAAACATAGAAATGCCTGTTAGAAAAAGCATTCCTTCTGCTTATAGACCCAGTCAGGAATGGCCTAGCTGGAATCCCCCTGCACCATCTGCAGCTTTCCAGCTCCTCACACACTGGCAAAAGAAACTTTCTCCTGCTGCTTTCCTTTGAAGCAGAAACACGTTACATCCTATCCCCTATTGAAGAACCATAGAAATTGCCTTTACAAAAAGCACTCCTTCTGCTTTTAGAGCCCAGTCAGAATGACCTAGACTGGAATTCCCCTGCACCATTCTGCAGCTTTCCAGCTCCGTCACACAATGGCAAAAGAAACTTTCTCCTAGCTGCTTTCCTTTGAAGCAGAAACACGTTTACATCCTAGCCCCATTGAAGAACCTTAGAAATGCCGTTTAGAAAAAGCACTCCTTCTGCTTATAGACTCAGCCAGGAATGGCCTAGCCTGGAATCCCCTGCACCATTCTGCAGCTTTCCAGCTCCCTCACACAATGGGAAATGAAACTTTCTCCTAGCTGCTTTCCTTTGAAGCAGAAACACGTTTACATCCTAGCCCCATTGAAGAAACATAGAAATTCGGTTTACAAAAAGCAATCCTTCTGTTTATAGACCCAGCCAGGAATGGCCTAGCCTGGAATCCCCTGCACCATTCTACAGCTTTCCAGCTCCCTCACAAACAGGCAAAAGAAACTTTCTCCTAGCTGCTTTCCTTTGAAGCAGAAACACGTTTACATCCTAGCCCCATTGAAGAACCATAGAAATTCGGTTAGAAAAAGCACTCCTTCTGCTTATAGACCCAGTCAGGAATGGCCTAGCCTGGAATCCCCTGCACCATTCTGCAGCTTTCCAGCTCCCTCACACACTGGCAAAAGAAACTTTCTCCTAGCTGCTTTCCTTTGAAGCAGAAACACGTTTACATCCTAGCCCCATTGAAGAACCATAGAAATGCCGGTTAGAAAAAGCACTCCTTCTGCTTATAGACCCAGCCAGGAATGGCCTAGCCTGGAATCCCCTGCACCATTCTGCAGCTTTCCAGCTCCCTCACACACTGGCAAAAGAAACTTTCTCCTAGCTGCTTTCCTTTGAAGCAGAAACACGTTTACATCCTAGCCCCATTGAAGAAACATAGAAATGCCGGTTAGAAAAAGCATTCCTTCTGCTTATAGACCCAGCCAGGAATGGCCTAGCCTGGAATCCCCTGCACCATTCTGCAGCTTTCCAGCTCCCTCACACACTGGCAAAAGAAACTTTCTCCTAGCTGCTTTCCTTTGAAGCAGAAACACGTTTACATCCTAGCCCCATTGAAGAACCTTAGAAATACCGTTTAGAAAAAGCACTCCTTCTGCCTATAGACCTAGCCAGGAATGGCCTAGCCTGGAAATCCCTTCACCTTTTTTTAGCTTTCCAGCTCCCTCACACACTGGCAAAAGAAACTTTCTCCTAGCTGCTTTCCTTTGAAGCAGAAACACGTTTACATCCTAGCACCATTTAGAAAAATAGAAATGCCGGTTAGAAAAAGCACTCCTTCTGCTTATAGACCCAGCCAGGAATGGCCTAGCCTGGAATCCCCTGCACCATTCTGCAGCTTTCCAGCTCCGTCACACACTGGCAAAAGAAACTTTCTCCTAGCTGCTTTCCTTTGAAGCAGAAACACGTTTACATCCTAGCCCCATTGAAGAAACATAGAAATTCGGTTTACAAAAAGCACTCCTTCTGCTTATAGACCCAGTCAGGAATGGCCTAGCCTGGAATCCCCTGCACCATTCCGCAGCTTTCCAGCTCCCTCACACACTGGCAAAAGAGACTTTCTCCTAGCTGCTTTCCTTTGAAGCAGAAACACGATTACATCCTAGCCCCATTGAAGAACCATAGAAACTCGGTTTACAAAAAGCACTCCTTCTGCTTATAGACTCAGCCAGGAATGGCCTAGCCTGGAATCCCCTGCACCATTCTGCAGCTTTCCAGCTCCCTCACACACTGGCAAAAGAAACTTTCTCCTAGCTGCTTTCCCTTGAAGCAGAAACACGTTTACATCCTAGCCCCATTGAAGAACCATAGAAATTCGGTTTACAAAAAGCACTCCTTCTGCTTATAGACCCAGCCAGGAATGGCCTAGCCTGGAATCCCCTGCACCATTCTGCAGCTTTCCAGCTCCCTCACACACTGGCAAAAGAAACTTTCTCCTAGCTGCTTTCCTTTGAAGCAGAAACACGTTTACATCCTAGCCCCATTGAAGAACCATAGAAATTCGGTTTAGAAAAAGCACTCCTTCTGCTTATAGACCCAGCGAGGAATGGCCTAGCCTGGAATCCCCTACACCATTCTGCAGCTTTCCAGCTCCCTCACACACTGGCAAAAGAAACTTTCTCCTAACTGCTTTCCTTTGAAGCAGAAACACGTTTACATCCTAGCCCCATTGAAGAACCTTAGAAATGCCATTTAGAAAAAGCACTCCTCTGCTTATAGACCCAGCCAGGAATGGCCTAGCCTGGAATCCCCTGCACCATTCTGCAGCTTTCCAGCTGCGTCACACACTGGCAAAAGAAACGTTCTCCTAGCTGCTTTCCTTTGAAGCAGAAACACGTTTACATCCTAGCCCCATTGAAGAAACATAGAAATGCCGTTTAGAAAAAGCACTCCTTCTGCTTATAGACCCAGCCAGGAGTGGCCTAGCCTGGAAATCCCTTCACCTTTTTTTAGCATTCCAGCTCCCTCACACACTGGCAAAAGAAACTTTCTCCTACCTGCTTTCCTTTGAAGCAGAAACACGTTTACATCCTAGCCCCATTTAGAAAAATAGAAATGCCGGTTAGAAAAAGCACTCCTTCTGCTTATAGACCCAGCCAGGAATGGCCTAGCCTGGAATCCCCTGCACCATTCTGCAGCTTTCCAGCTGCGTCACACACTGGCAAAAGAAACTTTCTCCTAGCTGCTTTCCTTTGAAGCAGAAACAAGTTTACATCCTAGCCCCTTTGAAGAAACAAAGAAATTCGCTTTACAAACAGCACTCCTGCTCATAGACCCATCAGGAATGGCCTAGCCTGGAATCAACTGCACCATTCTGCAGCTTTCCAGCTGCGTCACACACTGGCAGAAGAAACTTTCTCCTAGCTGCTTTCCTTTGAAGCAGAAACACGTTTACATCCTAGCCCCATTGAAGAACCATAGAAATGCCGGTTAGAAAAAGCACTCCTTCTGCTTATAGACCCAGCCAGGAATGGCCTAGCCCGGAATCCCCTGCACCATTCTACAGCTTTCCAGCTCCCTCACACACTGGCAAAAGAAACTTTCTCCTAGCTGCTTTCCTTTGAAGCAGAAACACGTTTACGTCCTAGCCCCATTGAAGAATGATAGAAATGCCGGTTACAAAAAGCACTCCTTCTGCTTATAGACCCAGCCAGGATTGGCCTAGCCTGGAATCCCCTGCACCATTCTGCAGCTTTCCAGCTCCCTCACACACTGGCAAAAGAAACTTTCTCCTAGCTGCTTTCCTTTGAAGCAGAAACACGTTTACATCCTAGCCCCATTGAGAAACATAGAAATGCCTGTTAGAAAAAGCATTCCTTCTGCTTACAGACCCAGCCAGGAATGGCCTAGCCTGGAATCCCCTGCACCATTCTGCAGCTTTCCAGCTCCCTCACACACTGGCAAAAGAAACTTTCTCCTAGCTGCTTTCCTTTGAAGCAGAATCACATTTACATCCTAGCCCCATTGAAGAACTATAGAAATACCGTTTAGAAAAAGCACTCCTTATGCTTACAGACCCAGCCAGGAATGGCCTAGCCTGGAATTCCCTGCACCGTTCTGCAGCTTTCCAGCTCCCTCACACACGGGCAAAAGAAACTTTCTCCTAGCTGCTTTCCTTTGAAGCAGAAACACGTTTACATCCTAGCCCCATTGAGAAACATAGAAATGCCGGTTAGAAAAAGCACTCCTTCTGCTTATAGACCCAGCCAGGAATGGCCTAGCCTGGAATCCCCTGCACCATTCTGCAGATTTCCAGCTCACTCACACACTGGCAAAAGAAACTTTCTCCTAGCTGCTTTCCTTTGAAGCAGAAACACGTTTACATCCTAGCCCCATTGAGAAACATAGAAATGCCGGTTAGAAAAAGCACTCCTTCTGCTTATAGACCCAGTCAGGAATGGCCTAGCCTGGAATCCCCTGCACCATTCTGCAGCTTTCCAGCTGCGTCACACACTGGCAAAAGAAACTTTCTCCTTAGCTGCTTTCCTTTGAAGCAGAAACACTTTTATATCCTAGCCCCATTGAAGAATCATAGAAATGCCGGTTAGAAAAAGCACTCCTTCTGCTTATAGACCCAGTCAGGAATGGCCTAGCCTGGAATCCCCTGCAGCATTCTGCAGCTTTCCAGCTCCCTCACACACTGGCAAAAGAAACTTTCTCCTAGCTGCTTTCCTTTGAAGCAGAAACACGTTTACATCCTAGCCCCATTGAAGAAACATAGAAATGCCGGTTAGAAAAAGCACTCCTTCTGCTTATAGACCCAGCCAGGAATGGCCTAGCCTGGAATCCCCTGCACCATTCTGCAGCTTTCCAGCTCCGTCACACACTGGCAAAAGAAACTTTCTCCTAGCTGCTTTCCTTTGAAGCAGAAACACGTTTACATCCTAGCCCCATTGAAGAACCATAGAAATTCGGTTTACAAAAAGCACTCCTTCTGCTTATAGACCCAGCCAGGAATGGCCTAGCCTGGAATCCCCTGCACCATTCTGCAGCTTTCCAGCTCCCTCACACACTGGCAAAAGAAACTTTCTCCTAGCTGCTTTCCCCTGAAGCAGAAACACGTTTACATCCTAGCCCCATTGAAGAAACATAGAAATGCCGGTTACAAAAAGCACTCCTCCTGCTTATAGACCCAGTCAGGAATGGCCTAGACTGGAATCCCCTGCACCATTCTGCAGCTTTCCATCTGTGTCACACACTGGAAAAGAAACTTTCTCCTAGCTGCTTTCCTTTGAAGCAGAAACACGTTTACATCCTAGCCCCATTGAAGAACCATATAAATTCGTTTTACAAAAGGCACTCATTCTGCTTATAGACCCAGTCAGGAATCTCCTAGCCTGGAATCCCCTCCACCATTCTGCAGCTTTCCAGCTCCCTCACACAATGGCAAAAGAAACTTTCTCCTAGCTGCTTTCCTTTGAAGCAGAAACACGTTTACATGCTAGCCCCATTGAAGAACCTTAGAAATGCCGTTTAGAAAAAGCACTCCTTCTGCTTATAGACTCAGCCAGGAATGGCCTAGCCTGGAATCCCCTGCACCATTCTGCAGCTTTCCAGCTCCCTCACACAATGGGAAATGAAACTTTCTCCTACTTGCTTTCCTTTGAAGCAGAAACACGTTTACATCCTAGCCCCATTGAAGAAACATAGAAACGCTGGTTACAAAAAGCAATCCTTCTGTTTATAGACCCAGCCAGGAATGGCCTAGCCTGGAATCCCCTGCACCATTCTACAGCTTTCCAGCTCCCTCACAAACAGGCAAAAGAAACTTTCTCCTAGCTGCTTTCCTTTGAAGCAGAAACACGTTTACATCCTAGCCCCATTGAAGAACCATATAAATTCGGTTTACAAAAGCACTCATTCTGCTTATAGACCCAGTCAGGAATCTCCTAGCCCGGAATCCCCTGCACCATTCTGCAGCTTTCCAGCTCCCTCACACACTGGCAAAAGAAACTTTCTCCTAGCTGCTTTCCTTTGAAGCAGAAACACGTTTACATCCTAGCCCCATTGAAGAACCTTAGAAATGCCGTTTAGAAAAAGCATTCCTTCTGCTTATAGACACAGCCAGGACTGGCCTTGCCTGGAATCCCCTGCACCGTTCTGCAGCTTTCCAGCTGCGTCACACACTGGCAAAAGAAACTTTCTCCTAGCTGCTTTCCTTTGAAGCAGAAACACATTTACATCCTAGCCCCATTGAAGAAACATAGAAATGCCGGTTAGAAAAAGCATTCCTTCTGCTTATAGGCCCAGTCAGGAATGGCCTAGCCTGGAATCCCCTGCACCATTCTGCAGCTTTCCAGCTGCGTCACACACTGGCAAAAGAAACTTTCTCCTAGCTGCTTTCCTTTGAAGCAGAAACACGTTTACATCCTAGCCCCATTGAAGAAACATAGAAATGCCGGTTAGAAAAAGCAATCCTTCTGCTTATAGACCCAGCCAGGAATGGCCTAGCCTGGAATCCCCTGCACCATTCTGCAGCTTTCCAGCCGCGTCACACACTGGCAAAAGAAACTTTCTCCTAGCTGCTTTCCTTTGAAGCAGAAACACGTTTACATCTAGCCCCATTGAAGAACCTTAGAAATGCTGTTTAGAAAAAGCACTCATTCTACTTATAGACCCAGCCAGGAATGGCCTAGCCTGGAATCCCCTGCACCATTCTACAGCTTTCCAGCTCCCTCACACACTGGCAAAAGAAACTTTCTCCTAGCTGCTTTCCTTTGAAGCAGAAACACGTTTACATCCTAGCCCCATTGAAGAAACATAGAAATGCCGGTTTGAAAAAGCATTCTTCTGCTTATAGGCCCAGTCAGGAATGGCCTAGCCTGGAATCCCCTGCACCATTCTGCAGCTTTCCAGCTCCCTCACACAATGGGAAAAGAAACTTTCTCCGAGCTGCTTTCCTTTGAAGCAGAAACACGTTTACATCCTAGCCCCATTGAAGAACCATAGAAATGCCGGTTAGAAAAAGCACTCCTCCTGCTCATAGGCCCAGTCAGAAATGGCCTAGCCTGGAATCCCCTGCACCATTCTGCAGCTTTCCAGCTGCGTCACACACTGGCAAAAGAAACTTTCTCCTAGCTGCTTTCCCTTGAAGCAGAAACACGTTGACATCCTAGCCCCATTGAGAAACATAGAAATGCCGGTTAGAAAAAGCATTCCTTCTGCTTATAGACCCAGTCAGGAATGGCCTAGCCTGGAATCCCCTGCACCATTCTGCAGCTTTCCAGCTCCCTCACACACAGGCAAAAGAAACTTTCTCCTAGCTGCTTTCCTTTGAAGCAGAAACACGTTTATATCCTAGCCCCAATGAAGAAGAATAGAAATTCGGTTTCCAAAAAGCACTCCTTCTGCTTATAGACCCAGCCAGGAATGGCCTAGCCCGGAATCCCCTGCACCATTCTGCAGCTTTCCAGCTCCCTCACACACTGGCAAAAGAAACTTTCTCCTAGCTGCTTTACTTTGAAGCAGAAACACGTTTACATCCTAGCCCCATTGAGAAACATAGAAATGCCGGTTAGAAAAAGCATTCCTTCTGCTTATAGACCCAGCCAGGAATGGCCTAGCCTGGAATCCCCTGCACCATTCTGCAGCTTTCCAGCTCCCTCACACACAGGCAAAAGAAACTTTCTTGCGGTGAGGCAGATCTCGCGGAGAAGGGCTAATCTCAAATATGCAAGGACACCGCACAATCCAATGTGGATCAAAAGCGAGTGACAACTTTATTTAGTAGCCGCGTGCTTATATGTGTTACAGATAATATATGCATACATGTAAAGAGCTAAATGGCTGAATCTCTAAATACCCCATTTGCATGGTGCACCTACTTGCTACGTGCAGCTGCAAGCAGCAAACTACTTCTTATCTTATTCAGAGTTAGCTGTATCCTGCTCTGCTTGAGCTGTCCGCCGACTCATCAAGGACAGTGCCTCCCTAGCTAGCTATATTAAATGCTGCCTTTGTTTATTCAATATGTCTTTGTTTCTTCAATGTGGCCTTTGTTTCAGTGTGGCCTAGCACAGCCTTAATTTAGTTCCATATACTCATCCTGCTTGCCCACCTCTAAGTCATGTCCATTTTCCTTTAGCCATTCTGCAACAATTCCCCTCTTCTCTTTTTGGGCAAGCAGGGCTGTACCCCCAGTAACTCGATCCACACCCCTCAGAATGCATCTATACCCTATGCGTAGTAATATAAGCATAAGCAGTACTATTCCCAGCAGGCGGAGGCCCTCCTTGATAAGCTGTAGTATCCAGGGAGACAAACCTCCAAAAGTTGATCTCAGCCACTGGTCAAAGGGATTTTCATTAACAATAATGCGGTTAGTATGATTTTTCAGCCAAGCAAGCTGTTTATGGATAGACTCCCCATGGTCCGAGAGGTTAAAGCAACACATTCCCTATTGTTACAACCATAGTGCTAAAATCACAGTATCACAGTATCACAGTATCACCAAGGTTGGAAGAGACCTCAGAAAGAGAATAAACCTGTTGGAGCTTTTACTAGTAGCATTAGTTGGCAAGCTAACAACCCAAGCTTAGCTAACAATCCCAAAAGCTTTTTCTGCTAGTGACAGTAAGTCATTTGTTCAAAAGACCAAAAGTCCAGACGAATGTCACAGTCACAGGAGAGTGCAGATGTGCCACATCTTCATTGGTTCTGTGTGGCAATTGATGTTGTAGAGTCGCAGATGTATCTGCTGTCCAATATTCTTCCTCAGACTCCCATAGTTCTGTATTCACTCTGTAGTTCTCAGAAACCTTGATGCTTTCATCACACTCCTAAGCTATGAGCTGCATCTGTCTATTGTGCTTAAAAACTACTAATTTCTAAATACAATACAAAGATATGCACTAGATGTTGCTTTCAGGCTACTCTATTAGGCCTTTTTCCCACAGTTCTTCATCTGCTTTTAGAATTTAAGGCAGTGTTTGTCATCTTTCTGCAGGGCCCTTGCAAAAATATGACAAGCACATTGCCATCTGTGCCAATTAAGTGGGTTTTGGCCCTTACAAAAGGAACTAAACTGAATCTATTCCATTAAACCACAGTCACTGAAAACTCATGAAAATATCCAAATTCGTTGACCACGATCAAAACCTTATGATCCATACACACAATCATCCTGTCAGTGCTCCTTTCAAGTCCTTTCACAATTCTGCCATCTGAGCAAGACTTCTGCTCACTTTAGGAAAAAAACAAGTTGGTCATAATCAGGTTGGTCTTCATCTTAAGGCTTGTGAAGATAAATGATCAAACACAAGCAAATACAAGAACAAATGCAGACATTCATTGCCTAGGCTAACAGATCCATTGGCCTAGTCTGTATGACACAACCACAGAAATTTCAACATTCTCTTTTCCTTCTCCTACTTTCCTTTCCTTCCTTCCTCTTTTTTTTTTTTTTTGAGTTATACATAATCCCAGTGCTATCTAAATATACAGATAAATCTTTTAAAATATTCTACAATATCCTTATATCCTAAAATTCTACAATTATATTTACAAACTTTTATCCTTAATTATATTATCTGTCAACTTAAAACATACATCAACTAAAGGAAATGAAACCATTAACTCAGTACTGAGAAAAAACCAAAGAAAATCAGGAAGATATTACATTCATGGAGCTCCTTTGAAAATACTCTGGTACCAGAAAAGGAAAGGAATCTTAAATTAGAAGTTATACACTTACAAACAACTCTTACTATAATATTCTATTATATTAACTATTAAACATGTGCAGCTGTCAAGTACTTAACATACGCTATTTTAATTGCTTAAGTCTTATCACAATTACCCTTCTAAAATGATTCTAAAACTTATCTTATTAAAATAAACATCTTATCAAGTCACGAAATAGCTATCACAAATTCAGCCTGTTTCTTTAAGAAACGAAATAGTTTTGTTTGCAGCAACTGCAAGGGAAAGAAAAACACAGGAGAGAGGGAGGGCAGCGGGGGAAGGTGATAACGCCGGGGGATGCGGAGGGGGGAGAGGCTCGTATCGCTCGTCTGAGCCGTCCGGTCTCTCAGCCCCCATCCCTTACTGTCCCCGTTGCTTCTACTTCTTTTTATTCTCTGTTGATCGTCCCTCTGTCTCTCTGACGTTTTTTTCTCTTTTTCATGTGTTGCTGTCGGTAGAGACGCGGGGGGGGGGTCTGCGTTGTCAGGTGCTTAGCAGAGTCCTGTGGGCAGGTCACCAGGCAAAGTCGGTACACACGGCTGCAGGAGTGCTGAGAAACCTTTTAAACTGAGAAATCTTTGATGCTGTTGCCGGAGATGAGGAGAACTTGGGAAACTTTATAGACCAAGAGCGTCCCGTACTGGTCTTTTCCAAGCGCCGCTGTGCATCAGTGGCTGTGGGACTGACTACGACAGGAAGACCGAGCCCTGGCGGTCCGGGTGCGAGAGCATTAAACACAGAGGATGCCTTTTGTCCCCCATCTTGCTTCTCGCCAGAGAGTTTAGTGGTAGCCACCGCCGCCACATCCTTCTCCAGTTTGTACTTTTTTATAGCATTAACAGTCTCTCGCCAAGGCACTTGAAGCTTCTTAGCTGCTGGATCCCCGTCTATTACTGCATCCCACAGTTCACTGCCGAACGCCCTCCATTCTGCTTCATCAAAATATGACTCGGGGTTTTTAAAGAAACCCTTAGCATAGCCATATGCACAAAGTCCTGGCAAATACTTGGTATTAAAATTCACTTTGCGCTTTTCAAGAAAGCAAGATAGCAAGGAAAGGGCTACCTCTTTATCCATGCCGCGGCGTCTCGCTTGCCCCCCTTGCAGCGACGAAGGCTGGCTCTCTTGTCGTCAGCCTCAGGCCCACCTAATTGGTCCGCCACCCCGTCCTAGCTTTGTCCTGCTAGCGGGCGTCGCTCTCCTCCGACGGCCCGCTCCGCCGGCCTGTCCTCCTCCGTGTTTCCTAGGGTCCCCCCAAATCGGGGTCCCTGTTCGGGCGCCAATCTGCGGTGAGGCAGATCTCGCGGAGAAGGGCTAATCTCAAATATGCAAGGACACCGCACAATCCAATGTGGATCAAAAGCGAGTGACAACTTTATTTAGTAGCCGCGTGCTTATATGTGTTACAGATAATATATGCATACATGTAAAGAGCTAAATGGCTGAATCTCTAAATACCCCATTTGCATGGTGCACCTACTTGCTACGTGCAGCTGCAAGCAGCAAACTACTTCTTATCTTATTCAGAGTTAGCTGTATCCTGCTCTGCTTGAGCTGTCCGCCGACTCATCAAGGACAGTGCCTCCCTAGCTAGCTATATTAAATGCTGCCTTTGTTTATTCAATATGTCTTTGTTTCTTCAATGTGGCCTTTGTTTCAGTGTGGCCTAGCACAGCCTTAATTTAGTTCCATATACTCATCCTGCTTGCCCACCTCTAAGTCATGTCCATTTTCCTTTAGCCATTCTGCAACACTTTCTCCTAGCTGCTTTCCTTTGAAGCAGAAACACGTTTACATCCTAGCCCCATTGAAGAATCATAGAAATGCCGGTTAGAAAAAGCACTCCTTCTGCTTATAGACCCAGTCAGGAATGGCCTAGCCTGGAATCCCCTACACCATTCTGCAGCTTTCCAGCTCCCTCACACACTGGCAAAAGAAACTTTCTCCTACCTGCTTTCCTTTGAAGCAGAAACTCGTTTACATCCTAGCCCCATTGAAGAAACATAGAAATGCCGGTTAGAAAAAGCATTCCTTCTGCTTATAGGCCCAGTCAGGAATGGACTAGCCTGGAATCCCCTGCACCATTCTGCAGCTTTCCAGCTCCCTCACACACTGGCAAACGGAACTTTCTCCTAGCTGCTTTCCTTTGAAGCAGAAACACGTTTACATCCTAGCCCCATTGAAGAACCATAGAAATTCGGTTTACAAAAAGCACTCCTTCTGCTTATAGACCCAGTCAGGAATGGACTAGCCTGGAATCCCCTGCACCATTCTGCAGGTTTCCAGCTGCGTCACACACTGGCAAAAGAAACTTTCTCCTAGCTGCTTTCCTTTGAAGCAGAAACACGTTTACATCCTAGCCCCATTGAAGAACCTTAGAAATGCCATTTAGAAAAAGCACTCCTTCTGCTTATAGACCCATCCAGGAATGGCCTAGCCTGGAATCCCCTGCACCATTCTACAGCTTTCCAGCTGCGTCACACACTGGCAAAAGAAACTTTCTCCTAGCTGCTTTCCCCTGAAGCAGAAACACGTTTACATCCTAGCCCCATTTAAGAACCATAGAAATGCCGTTTAGAAAAAGCACTCCTTCTGCTTATAGACCCAGCCAGGAATGGCCTAGTCTGGAATCCCCTGCACCATTCTGCAGCTTTCCAGCTCCCTCACACACTGGCAAAAGAAACTTTCTCCTAGCTGCTTTCCTTTGAAGCAGAAGCACGTTTACATCCTAGCCCCATTGAAGAAACATAGAAATGCCGGTTTGAAAAAGCATTCTTTCTGCTTATAGGCCCAGTCAGGAATGGCCTAGCCTGGAATCCCCTGCACCATTCTGCAGCTTTCCAGCTCCCTCACACAATGGGAAAAGAAACTTTCTCGTAGCAGCTTTCCTTTGAAGCAGAGACACGTTTACATCCTAGCCCCATTGAAGAAACATAGAAATGCCGTTTAGAAAAAGCACTCCTTCTGCTTATAGACCCAGTCAGGAATGGCCTAGCCTGGAATCCCCTGCACCATTCTGCAGCTCTCCAGCTGGGTCACACACTGGCCAAAGAAACTTTCTCCTACCTGCTTTCCTTTGAAGCAGAAACACGTTTACATCCTAGCCCCATTGAGAAACATAGAAATGCCGGTTAGAAAAAGCATTCCTTCTGCATATAGACCCAGTCAGGAATGGCCTAGCCTGGAATCCCCTGCACCATTCTGCAGCTTCCCAGCTCCCTCACACACAGGCAAAAAAACTTTCTCCTAGCTGCTTTCCCCTGAAGCAGAAATACATTTACATCGTAGCCCCATTGAAGAAACATAGAAATGCCGGTTAGAAAAAGCATTCCTTCTGCTTATAGACCCAGTCAGGAATGGCCTAGCCTGGAATCCCCTGCACCATTCTGCAGCTTTCCAGCTCCCTCACACACAGGCAAAAGAAACTTTCTCCTAGCTGCTTTCCTTTGAAGCAGAAACACGTTTATATCCTAGCCCCAATGAAGAAGAATAGAAATTCGGTTTCCAAAAAGCAGTCCTTCTGCTTATAGACCCAGCCAGGAATGGCCTAGCCCGGAATCCCCTGCACCATTCTGCAGCTTTCCAGCTCCCTCACACACTGGCAAAAGAAACTTTCTCCTAGCTGCTTTACTTTGAAGCAGAAACACGTTTACATCCTAGCCCCATTGAAGAATCATAGAAATGCCGGTTAGAAAAAGCACTCCTTCTGCTTATAGACCCAGCCAGGAATGGCCTAGCCAGGAATCCCCTGCACCATTCTGCAGCTTTCCAGCTGCGTCACACACTGGCAAAAGAAACGTTCTCCTACCTGCTTTCCTTTGAAGCAGAAACACGTTTACATCCTAGCCCCATTGAGAAACATAGAAATGCCGGTTAGAAAAAGCATTCCTTCTGCTGGTAGACCCAGTCAGGAATGGCATAGCCAGGAATCCCCTACACCATTCTGCAGCTTCCCAGCTCCCTCACACACTGGCAAAAGAAACTTTCTCCTAGGTGCTTTCCCCTGAAGCAGAAACACGTTTACATCCTCGCTCCATTGAAGAACCAAAGAAATTCGGTTTAGAAAAAGCACTCCTTCTGCTTATAGACCCAGCCAGGAATGGCCTAGCCTGGAATCCCCTGTACCATTCTGCAGCTTTCCAGCTCCCTCACACAATGGGAAAAGAAACTTTCTCCTAGCTGCTTTCCCCTGAAGCAGAAACACGTTTACATCCTAGACCCATTTGATAACCTTAGAAATGCCATTTAGAAAAAGCACTCCTTCTGCTTATAGACCCAGCCAGGAATGGCCTAGCCTGGAATCCCCTGCACCATTCTGCAGCTTTCCAGCTCCCTCACACACTGGCAAAAGAAACTTTCTCCTAGCTGCTTTCCTTTGAAGCAGAAACACGTTTACATCCTAGCCCCATTGAAGAACCATATAAATTCGGTTAACAAAAAGCATTCCTTCTGCTTATAGGCCCAGCCAGGAATGGCCTAGCCTGGAATCCCCTGCACCATTCTGCAGCTTTCCAGCTCCCTCACACACAGGCAAAAGAAACTTTCTCCTAGCTGCTTTCCTTTGAAGCAGAAACACGTTTACATTCTAGCCCCATTGAAGAAACATAGAAATGCCGGTTAGAAAAAGCACTCCTTCTGCTTATAGACCCAGCCAGGAATGGCCTAGCCTGGAATCCCCTGCACCATTCTGCAGCTTTCCAGCTCCCTCACACACAGGCAAAAGAAACTTTCTCCTAGCTGCTTTCCTTTGAAGCAGAAACACGTTTACATCCTAGCCCCATTGAAGAAACATAGAAATGCCGGTTAGAAAAAGCACTCCTTCTGCTTATAGACCCAGTCAGGAATGGCCCAGCCTGGAATCCCCTACACCATTCTGCAGATTTCCAGCTGCGTCACACACTGGCAAAAGAAACTTTCTCCTAGCTGCTTTCCTTTGAAGCAGAAACACGTTTACATCCTAGCCCCATTGAAGAACCATAGAAATTCGGTTTACAAAAAGCACTCCTTCTGCTTATAGGCCCAGTCAGGAATGGCCTAGCCTGGAATCCCCTGCACCATTCTGCAGCTTTCCAGCTCCCTCACACAATGGGAAAAGAAACTTTCTCCTACCTGCTTTCCTTTGAAGCAGAAACACGTTTACATCCTAGCCCCATTGAAGAACCTTAGAAATGCCGTTTAGAAAAAGCACTCCTTCTGCTTATAGACACAGCCAGGACTGGCCTTGCCTGGAATCCCCTGCACCATTCTGCAGCTTTCCAGCTCCCTCACACACTGGCAAAAGAAACTTTCTCCTACCTGCTTTCCTTTGAAGCAGAAACTCGTTTACATCCTAGCCCCATTGAAGAAACATAGAAATGCCGGTTAGAAAAAGCACTCCTTCTGCTTATAGGCCCAGTCAGGAATGGACTAGCCTGGAATCCCCTGCACCATTCTGCAGCTTTCCAGCTCCCTCACACACTGGCAAACGGAACTTTCTCCTAGCTGCTTTCCTTTGAAGCAGAAACACGTTTACATCCTAGCCCCATTGAAGAACCATAGAAATTCGGTTTACAAAAAGCACTCCTTCTGCTTATAGACCCAGTCAGGAATAGGCCTAGCCTGGAATCCCCTGCACCATTCTGCAGCTTTCCAGCTGCGTCACACACTGGCAAAAGAAACTTTCTCCTAGCTGCTTTCCTTTGAAGCAGAAACACGTTTACATCCTAGCCCCATTGAAGAACCTTAGAAATGCCGGTTAGAAAAAGCACTCCTTCTGCTTATAGACCCAGCCAGGAATGGCCTAGCCTGGAATCCCCTGCACCATTCTGCAGCTTTCCAGCTGCGTCACACACTGGCAAAAGAAACTTTCTCCTAGCTGCTTTCCCTTGAAGCAGAAACACGTTTACATCCTAGCCCCATTGAAGAACCATAGAAATGCCGTTTAGAAAAAGCACTCCTTCTGCTTATAGACCCAGCCAGGAATGGCCTAGTCTGGAATCCCCTGCACCATTCTGCAGCTTTCCAGCTCCCTCACACACTGGCAAAAGAAACTTTCTCCTAGCTGCTTTCCTTTGAAGCAGAAGCACGTTTACATCCTAGCCCCATTGAAGAAACATAGAAATGCCGGTTTGAAAAAGCATTCCCTTCTTCTTATAGGCCCAGTCAGGAATGGCCTAGCCTGGAATCCCCTGCACCATTCTGCAGCTTTCCAGCTCCCTCACACAATGGGCAAAAGAAACTTTCTCGTAGCAGCTTTCCTTTGAAGCAGAGACACGTTTACATCCTAGCCCCATTGAAGAAACATAGAAATGCCGTTTAGAAAAAGCACTCCTTCTGCTTATAGACCCAGTCAGGAATGGCCTAGCCTGGAATCCCCTGCACCATTCTGCAGCTCTCCAGCTGCGTCACACACTGGCAAAAGAAACTTTCTCCTACCTGCTTTCCTTTGAAGCAGAAACACGTTTACATCCTAGCCCCATTGAGAAACATAGAAATGCCGGTTAGAAAAAGCATTCCTTCTGCATATAGACCCAGTCAGGAATGGCCTAGCCTGGAATCCCCTGCACCATTCTGCAGCTTTCCCGCTCCCTCACACACAGGCAAAAGAAACTTTCTCCTAGCTGCTTTCCCCTGAAGCAGAAATACATTTACATCGTAGCCCCATTGAAGAAACATAGAAATGCCGGTTAGAAAAAGCATTCCTTCTGCTTATAGACCCAGTCAGGAATGGCCTAGCCTGGAATCCCCTGCACCATTCTGCAGCTTTCCAGCTCCCTCACACACAGGCAAAAGAAACTTTCTCCTAGCTGCTTTCCTTTGAAGCAGAAACACGTTTATATCCTAGCCCCATTGAAGAAACATAGAAATTCGGTTTACAAAAAGCAGTCCTTCTGCTTATAGACCCAGCCAGGAATGGCCTAGCCTGGAATCCCCTGCACCATTCTGCAGCTTTCCAGCTCCCTCACACACTGGCAAAAGAAACTTTCTCCTAGCTGCTTTCCTTTGAAGCAGAAACACGTTTACATCCTAGCCCCATTGAAGAATCATAGAAATGCCGGTTAGAAAAAGCACTCCTTCTGCTTATAGACCCAGCCAGGAATGGCCTAGCCTGGAATCCCCTGCACCATTCTGCAGCTTTCCAGCTGCGTCACACACTGGCAAAAGAAACTTTCTCCTAGCTGCTTTCCTTTGAAGCAGAAACACGTTTACATCCTAGCCCCATTGAGAAACATAGAAATGCCGGTTAGAAAAAGCATTCCTTCTGCTTGTAGACCCAGTCAGGAATGGCATAGCCTGGAATCCCCTACACCATTCTGCAGCTTCCAGCTCCCTCACACACTGGCAAAAGAAACTTTCTCCTAGGTGCTTTCCCCTGAAGCAGAAACACGTTTACATCCTCGCTCCATTGAAGAACCAAAGAAATTCGGTTTAGAAAAAGCACTCCTTCTGCTTATAGACCCAGCCAGGAATGGCCTAGCCTGGAATCCCCTGTACCATTCTGCAGCTTTCCAGCTCCCTCACACAATGGGAAAAGAAACTTTCTCCTAGCTGCTTTCCCCTGAAGCAGAAACACGTTTACATCCTAGACCCATTTGATAACCTTAGAAATGCCATTTAGAAAAAGCACTCCTTCTGCTTATAGACCCAGCCAGGAATGGCCTAGCCTGGAATCCCCTGCACCATTCTGCAGCTTTCCAGCTCCCTCACACACTGGCAAAAGAAACTTTCTCCTAGCTGCTTTCCTTTGAAGCAGAAACACGTTTACATCCTAGCCCCATTGAAGAACCATATAAATTCGGTTAACAAAAAGCATTCCTTCTGCTTATAGGCCCAGCCAGGAATGGCCTAGCCTGGAATCCCCTGCACCATTCTGCAGCTTTCCAGCTCCCTCACACACAGGCAAAAGAAACTTTCTCCTAGCTGCTTTCCTTTGAAGCAGAAACACGTTTACATCTAGCCCCATTGAAGAAACATAGAAATGCCGGTTAGAAAAAGCACTCCTTCTGCTTATAGACCCAGCCAGGAATGGCCTAGCCTGGAATCCCCTGCACCATTCTGCAGCTTTCCAGCTCCCTCACACACAGGCAAAAGAAACTTTCTCCTAGCTGCTTTCCTTTGAAGCAGAAACACGTTTACATCCTAGCCCCATTGAAGAAACATAGAAATGCCGGTTAGAAAAAGCACTCCTTCTGCTTATAGACCCAGTCAGGAATGGCCTAGCCTGGAATCCCCTACACCATTCTGCAGATTTCCAGCTGCGTCACACACTGGCAAAAGAAACTTTCTCCTAGCTGCTTTCCTTTGAAGCAGAAACACGTTTACATCCTAGCCCCATTGAAGAACCATAGAAATTCGGTTAGAAAAAGCACTCCTTCTGCTTATAGGCCCAGTCAGGAATGGCCTAGCCTGGAATCCCCTGCACCATTCTGCAGCTTTCCAGCTCCCTCACACAATGGGAAAAGAAACTTTCTCCTACCTGCTTTCCTTTGAAGCAGAAACACGTTTACATCCTAGCCCCATTGAAGAACCTTAGAAATGCCGTTTAGAAAAAGCACTCCTTCTGCTTATAGACACAGCCAGGACTGGCCTAGCCTGGAATCCCCTGCACCATTCTGCAGCTTTCCAGCTGCGTCACACACTGGCAAAAGAAACTTTCTCCTAGCTGCTTTCCTTTGAAGCAGAAACACGTTTACATCCTAGCCCCATTGAAGAAACATAGAAATGCCGGTTAGAAAAAGCATTCCTTCTGCATATAGGCCCAGTCAGGAATGGCCTAGCCTGGAATCCCCTGCACCATTCTGCAGCTTTCCAGCTGCGTCACACACTGGCAAAAGAAACTTTCTCCTAGCTGCTTTCCTTTGAAGCAGAAACACGTTTACATCCTAGCCCCATTGAAGAAACATAGAAATGCCGGTTAGAAAAAGCATTCCTTCTGCTTATAGACCCAGCCAGGAATGGCCTAGCCTGGAATCCCCTGCACCATTCTACAGCTTTCCAGCTCCCTCACACACTGGCAAAAGAAACTTTCTCCTAGCTGCTTTCCTTTGAAGCAGAAACACGTTTACATCCTAGCCCCATTGAAGATCCATAGAAATGCTGGTTAGAAAAAGCACTCCTTCTGCTTATAGACCCAGCCAGGAATGGCCTAGCCTGGAATCCCCTGCACCATTCTGCAGCTTTCCAGCTCCCTCACACACTGGCAAAAGAAACTTTCTCCTAGCTGCTTTCCTTTGAAGCAGAAACACGTTTACATCCTAGCCCCATTGAAGAACCATAGAAATTCGGTTTACAAAAAGCACTCCTTCTGCTTATAGACCCAGCCAGGAATGGCCTAGCCTGGAATCCCCTGCACCATTCTGCAGCTTTCCAGCTGCGCCACACACTGGCAAAAGAAACTTTCTCCTAGCTGCTTTCCTTTGAAGCAGAAACACGTTTACATCCTAGCCCCATTGAGAAATATAGAAATGCCGGTTAGAAAAAGCATTCCTTCTGCTTATAGACCCAGTCAGGAATGGCCTAGCCTGGAATCCCCTGCACCATTCTGCAGCTTTCCAGCTCCCTCACACACAGGCAAAAGAAACTTTCTCCTAGCTGCTTTCCTTTGAAGCAGAAACACGTTTACATCCTAGCCCCATTGAAGAATCATAGAAATGCCGGTTAGAAAAAGCACTCCTTCTGCTTATAGACCCAGTCAGGAATGGCCCAGCCTGGAATCCCCTACACCATTCTGCAGACTTCCAGCTGCGTCACACACTGGCAAAAGAAACTTTCTCCTAGCTGCTTTCCTTTGAAGCAGAAACACGTTTACATCCTAGCCCCATTGAAGAACCGTAGAAATTCGGTTTACAAAAAGCACTCCTTCTGCTTATAGACCCAGTCAGGAATGGCCTAGCCTGGAATCCCCTGCACCATT
This sequence comes from Pogoniulus pusillus, assembly GCF_015220805.1. Taxonomy (NCBI): domain Eukaryota; kingdom Metazoa; phylum Chordata; class Aves; order Piciformes; family Lybiidae; genus Pogoniulus; species Pogoniulus pusillus. The sequence continues at coordinate 40,547 of NW_026974729.1, forward strand.
CTGCAGCTTTCAGCTCCCTCACACAGTGGGAAAAGAAACTTTCTCCTAGCTACTTTCCCCTGAAGCAGAAACACGTTTACATCCTAGCCCCATTGAAGAACCTTAGAAATGACGTTTAGAAAAAGCACTCCTTCTGCTTATAGACCCAGCCAGGACTGGCCTTGCCTGGAATCCCCTGCACCATTCTACAGCTTTCCAGCTCCCTCACACAATGGGAAAAGAAACTTTCTCCTCCCTGCTATCCTTTGAAGCAGAAACACGTTTACATCCTAGCCCCATTGAAGAAACATAGAAATGCCGGTTAGAAAAAGCACTCCTTCTGCTTATAGACCCAGCCAGGAATGGCCTAGCCTGGAATCCCCTGCAACATTCTGCAGCGTTCCAGCTCCCTCACACAATGGCAAAAGAAACTTTCTCCTAGCTGTTTTCCCCTGAAGCAGAAACACGTTTACATCCTAGCCCCATTGAAGAACCTTAGAAATGCCGTTTAGAAAAAGCACTCCTTCTGCTTATAGGCTCAGTCAGGAATGGCCTAGCCTGGAATCCCCTGCACCATTCTGCAGCTTTCCAGCTCCCTCACACACTGGCAAAAGAAACTTTCTCCTAGCTGCTTTCCTTTGAAGCAGAAACACGTTTACATCCTAGCCCCATTGAAGAAACATAGAAATGCCGGTTAGAAAAAGCACTCCTCCAGCTTGTAGACCCAGTCAGGAATGGCCTAGCCTGGAATCCCCTGCACCATTCTGCAGCTTTCCAGCTCCCTCACACACAGGCAAAAGAAACTTTCTCCTAGCTGCGTTCCTTTGAAGCAGAAACACGTTTACATCCTAGCCCCATTGAAGAAACATAGAAATGCCGGTTAGAAAAAGCACTCCTTCTGCTTATAGTCCCAGCCAGGAATGGCCTAGCCTGGAATCCCCTGCACCATTCTGCAGCTTTCCAGCTCCCTCACAACCTGGCAAAAGAAACTTTCTCCTAGCTGCTTTCCTTTGAAGCAGAAACACGTTTACATCCTAGCCCCATTGAAGAAACATAGAAATTCGGTTACAAAAAGCACTCCTTCGGCTTATAGACCCAGCCAGGAATGGCCTAGCCTGGAATCCCCTGCACCATTCTGCAGCTTTCCAGCTCCCTCACACACTGGCAAAAGAAACTTTCTCCTAGCTGCTTTCCTTTGAAGCAGAAACACGTTTACATCCTAGCCCCATTGAAGAAACATAGAAACGCCGGTTAGAAAAAGCATTCCTTCTGCTTATAGCCCAGTCAGGAATGGCCTAGCCTGGAATCCCCTGCACCATTCTGCAGCTTTCCAGCTGCGTCACACACTGGCAAAAGAAACTTTCTCCTAGCTGCATTCCTTTGAAGCAGAAACACGTTTACATCCTAGCCCCATTGAAGAAACATAGAAATTCGGTTAGAAAAAGCACTCCTTCTGCTTATAGACCCAGCCAGGAATGGCCTAGCCTGGAATCCCCTGCACCATTCTGCAGCTTTCCAGCTCCCTCACACACTGGCAAAGAAACTTTCTCCTAGCTGCTTTCCTTTGAAGCAGAAACACGTTTACATCCTAGCCCCATTGAAGAACCATAGAAATGCCGGTTAGAAAAAGCACTCCTTCTGCTTATAGACCCATCAGGAATGGCCTAGCCTGGAATCCCCTGCACCATTCTGCAGCTTTCCAGCTCCCTCACACACTGGCAAAGAAACTTTCTCCTAGCTGCTTTCCTTTGAAGCAGAAACACGTTTACATCCTAGCCCCATTGAAGAAACATAGAAATGCCGGTTAAAAAAAGCACTCCTTCTGCTTATAGACCCAGTCAGGAATGGCCTAGCCTGGAATCCCCTGCACCATTCCGCAGCTTTCCAGCTCCCTCACACACAGGCAAAAGAAACTTTCTCCTAGCTGCTTTCCTTTGAAGCAGAAACACGTTTACATCCTAGCCCCTTTGAAGAACCATAGAAATGCCGGTTAGAAAAAGCACTCCTTCTGCTTATAGACCCAGCCAGGAATGGCCTAGCCTGGAATCCCCTGCACCATTCTACAGCTTTCCAGCACCCTCACACACTGGCAAAAGAAACTTTCTCCTAGCTGCTTTCCTTTGAAGCAGAAACACGTTTACATCCTAGCCCCATTGAAGAAACATAGACATGCAGGTTAGAAAAAGCATTCCTTCTGCTTATAGGCCCAGTCAGGAATGGCCTAGCCTGGAATCCCCTGCACCATTCTGCAGCTTTCCAGCTGCGTCACACACTGGCAAAAGAAACTTTCTCCTAGCTGCTTTCCTTTGAAGCAGAAACACGTTTACATCCTAGCCCCATTGAAGAAACATAGAAATTCGGTTAATAAAAAGCATTCCTTCTGCTTATAGGCCCAGTCAGGAATGGCCTAGCCTGGAATCCCCTGCACCATTCTGCAGCTTTCCAGCTCCCTCACACACTGGCAAAAGAAACTTTCTCCTAGCTGCTTTCCTTTGAAGCAGAAACACGTTTACATCCTAGCCCCATTGAGAAACATAGAAATGCCGGATAGAAAAAGCACTTCTTCTGCTTGTAGACCCAGTCAGGAATGGCCTAGCCTGGAATCCCCTGCACCATTCTGCAGCTTTCCAGCTCCCTCACACACTGGCAAAGAAACTTTCTCCTACCTGCTTTCCTTTGAAGCTGGAACACGTTTACATCCTAGCCCCATTGAAGATCCATAGAAAATGCTAGTTAGAAAAAGACTTCTTCTGCCTTATAGCCCAGCCAGTAATGGCTGCCTGGAATTCCCCTGCACCATTCCTGCAGCTTTCCAGCTGCGCCACACACTGGCAAAAGAAACTTTCTCCTAGCTGCTTTCCTTTGAAGCAGAAACACGTTTACATCCTAGCCCCCATTGAGAAACATAGAAAATGCCGGATAGAAAAAGCATTCCTTCTGCTTATAGACCCAGTCAGGAATGGCCTAGCCTGGAATCCCCTGGACCATTTCTGCAGCTTTCAGCTCCCTCACACTCAGGCAAAAGAAACTTTCTCCTAGCTGCTTTCCATTGAAGCAGAAACACGTTTACATCCTAGCCCCATGAAGAACCGTAAGAATTCGGTTTAGCAAAAAGCACTCCTTCTGCTTATAGACCCAGCCAGGGAATGGCCTAGCCTGGAATCCCGTACACCATTCTGCAGCTTTCCAGCTCCCTCACACACTGGCAAAAGAAACTTTCTCCTAGCTGCTTTCCCCTGAAGCAGAAACACAGTTACATCCTAGCCCCATTGAAGAAACATAGAAATGCCGGTTAGAAAAAGCACTCCTTCTGCTTATAGACCCAGCCAGGAATGGCCTAGCCTGGAATCCCCTGCACCATTCTGCAGCTTTCCAGCCGCGTCACACACTGGCAAAAGAAACTTTCTCGTAGCAGCTTTTCTTTGAAGCAGAAACACGTTTACATCCTATCCCCATTGAAGAACCATAGAAATTCGGTTTACAAAAAGCACTCCTTCTGCTTATAGACCCAGTCAGGTATGGCCTAGCCTGGAATCCCCTGCACCATTCTGCAGCTATCCAGCTCCCTCACTCACTGGCAAAAGAAACTTTCTCCTAGCTGCTTTCCTTTGAAGCAGAAACACGTCTACATCCTAGCCCCATTGAAGAACCATAGAAATTCGCTTTACAAGAAGCACTCCTTCTGCTTATAGAGCCAGTCAGGAATGACCTAGCCTGGAATCCCCTGCACCATTCTGCAGCTTCCAGCTGCATCACACACTGGCAAAAGAAACTTTCCCCTAGCTGCTTTCCTTTGAAGGCAGAAACACTTTTACATCCTAGCCCCATTGAAGAACCATAGAAATGCCGGTTAGAAAAAGCACTCCTTCTGCTTATAGACCCAGCCAGGAATGGCCTAGCCTGGAATCCCCTGCACCATTCTGCAGCTTTCCAGCTCCCTCACACACTGGCAAAAGAAACTTTCTCCTAGCTGCTTTCCTTTGAAGCAGAAACACGTTTACATCCTAGCCCCATTGAAGAAACATAGAAATGCCGGTTAGAAAAAGCACTCCTTCTGCTTATAGACCCAGTCAGGAATGGCCTAGCCTGGAATCCCCTGCACCATTCTGCAGCTTTCCAGCTCCTCACACACTGGCAAAAGAAACTTTCTCCTAGCTGCTTTCCTTTGAAGCAGAAACACGTTTACATCCTAGCCCCATTGAAGAAACATAGAAATGCCGGTTAGAAAAAGCACTCCTTCTGCTTATAGACCCAGTCAGGAATGGCCTAGCCTGGAATCCCCTGCACCATTCTGCAGCTTTCCAGCTCCGTCACACACTGGCAAAAGAAACTTTCTCCTAGCTGCTTTCCTTTGAAGCAGAAACACGTTTACATCCTAGCCCCATTGAAGAAACATAGAAATGCCGGTTAGAAAAAGCACTCCTTCTGCTTATAGACCCAGTCAGGAATGGCCTAGCCTGGAATCCCCTGCACCATTCTGCAGCTTTCCAGCTCCCTCACACACTGGCAAAAGAAACTTTCTCCTAGCTGCTTTCCTTTGAAGCAGAAACACGTTTACATCCTAGCCCCATTGAAGAAACATAGAAATGCCGGTTAGAAAAAGCACTCCTTCTGCTTATAGACCCAGCCAGGAATGGCCTAGCCTGGAATCCCCTGCACCATTCTGCAGCTTTCCAGCTCCCTCACACACTGGCAAAAGAAACTTTCTCCTAGCTGCTTTCCTTTGAAGCAGAAACACGTTTACATCCTAGCCCCATTGAAGAAACATAGAAATGCCGGTTAGAAAAAGCACTCCTTCTGCTTATAGACCCAGCCAGGAATGGCCTAGCCTGGAATCCCCTGCACCATTCTGCAGCTTTCCAGCTCCCTCACACACTGGCAAAAGAAACTTTCTCCTAGCTGCTTTCCTTTGAAGCAGAAACACGTTTACATCCTAGCCCCATTGAAGAACCATAGAAATGCCGGTTAGAAAAAGCACTCCTTCTGCTTATAGACCCAGCCAGGAATGGCCTAGCCTGGAATCCCCTGCACCATTCTGCAGCTTTCCAGCTCCCTCACACACTGGCAAAAGAAACTTTCTCCTAGCTGCTTTCCTTTGAAGCAGAAACACGTTTACATCCTAGCCCCATTGAAGAAACATAGAAATGCCGGTTAGAAAAAGCACTCCTTCTGCTTATAGACCCAGTCAGGAATGGCCTAGCCTGGAATCCCCTGCACCATTCTGCAGCTTTCCAGCTCCCTCACACACTGGCAAAAGAAACTTTCTCCTAGCTGCTTTCCTTTGAAGCAGAAACACGTTTACATCCTAGCCCCATTGAAGAACCATAGAAATGCCGGTTAGAAAAAGCATTCCTTCTGCTTATAGACCCAGCCAGGAATGGCCTAGCCTGGAATCCCCTGCACCATTCTGCAGCTTTCCAGCTCCCTCACACACTGGCAAAAGAAACTTTCTCCTAGCTGCTTTCCTTTGAAGCAGAAACACGTTTACATCCTAGCCCCATTGAAGAACCATAGAAATGCCGGTTAGAAAAAGCACTCCTTCTGCTTATAGACCCAGTCAGGAATGGCCTAGCCTGGAATCCCCTGCACCATTCTGCAGCTTTCCAGCTCCCTCACACACTGGCAAAAGAAACTTTCTCCTAGCTGCTTTCCTTTGAAGCAGAAACACGTTTACATCCTAGCCCCATTGAAGAAACATAGAAATGCCGGTTAGAAAAAGCACTCCTTCTGCTTATAGACCCAGTCAGGAATGGCCTAGCCTGGAATCCCCTGCACCATTCTGCAGCTTTCCAGCTCCCTCACACACTGGCAAAAGAAACTTTCTCCTAGCTGCTTTCCTTTGAAGCAGAAACACGTTTACATCCTAGCCCCATTGAAGAAACATAGAAATGCGGTTTAGAAAAAGCACTCCTTCTGCTTATAGACCCAGTCAGGAATGGCCTAGCCTGGAATCCCCTGCACCATTCTGCAGCTTTCCAGCTCCCTCACACACTGGCAAAAGAAACTTTCTCCTAGCTGCTTTCCTTTGAAGCAGAAACACGTTTACATCCTAGCCCCATTGAAGAAACATAGAAATGCCGGTTAGAAAAAGCACTCCTTCTGCTTATAGACCCAGTCCAGGAATGGCCTAGCCTGGAATCCCCTGCACCATTCTGCAGCTTTCCAGCTCCCTCACACACTGGCAAAAGAAACTTTCTCCTAGCTGCTTTCCTTTGAAGCAGAAACACGTTTACATCCTAGCCCCATTGAAGAAACATAGAAATGCCGGTTAGAAAAAGCACTCCTTCTGCTTATAGACCCAGTCAGGAATGGCCTAGCCTGGAATCCCCTGCACCATTCTGCAGCTTTCCAGCTCCCTCACACACTGGCAAAAGAAACTTTCTCCTAGCTGCTTTCCTTTGAAGCAGAAACACGTTTACATCCTAGCCCCATTGAAGAAACATAGAAATGCCGGTTAGAAAAAGCACTCCTTCTGCTTATAGACCCAGTCAGGAATGGCCTAGCCTGGAATCCCCTGCACCATTCTGCAGCTTTCCAGCTCCCTCACACACTGGCAAAAGAAACTTTCTCCTAGCTGCTTTCCTTTGAAGCAGAAACACGTTTACATCCTAGCCCCATTGAAGAACCATAGAAATGCCGGTTAGAAAAAGCACTCCTTCTGCTTATAGACCCAGCCAGGAATGGCCTAGCCTGGAATCCCCTGCACCATTCTGCAGCTTTCCAGCTCCCTCACACACTGGCAAAAGAAACTTTCTCCTAGCTGCTTTCCTTTGAAGCAGAAACACGTTTACATCCTAGCCCCATTGAAGAAACATAGAAATGCCGGTTAGAAAAAGCACTCCTTCTGCTTATAGACCCAGTCAGGAATGGCCTAGCCTGGAATCCCCTGCACCATTCTGCAGCTTTCCAGCTGCCTCACACACTGGCAAAAGAAACTTTCTCCTAGCTGCTTTCCTTTGAAGCAGAAACACGTTTACATCCTAGCCCCATTGAAGAACCATAGAAATGCCGGTTAGAAAAAGCACTCCTTCTGCTTATAGACCCAGTCAGGAATGGCCTAGCCTGGAATCCCCTGCACCATTCTGCAGCTTTCCAGCTGCCTCACACACTGGCAAAAGAAACTTTCTCCTAGCTGCTTTCCTTTGAAGCAGAAACACGTTTACATCCTAGCCCCATTGAAGAAACATAGAAATGCCGGTTAGAAAAAGCACTCCTTCTGCTTATAGACCCAGCCAGGAATGGCCTAGCCTGGAATCCCCTGCACCATTCTGCAGCTTTCCAGCTCCCTCACACACTGGCAAAAGAAACTTTCTCCTAGCTGCTTTCCTTTGAAGCAGAAACACGTTTACATCCTAGCCCCATTGAAGAACCATAGAAATGCCGGTTAGAAAAAGCACTCCTTCTGCTTATAGACCCAGTCAGGAATGGCCTAGCCTGGAATCCCCTGCACCATTCTGCAGCTTTCCAGCTCCCTCACACACTGGCAAAAGAAACTTTCTCCTAGCTGCTTTCCTTTGAAGCAGAAACACGTTTACATCCTAGCCCCATTGAAGAAACATAGAAATGCCGGTTAGAAAAAGCACTCCTTCTGCTTATAGACCCAGTCAGGAATGGCCTAGCCTGGAATCCCCTGCACCATTCTGCAGCTTTCCAGCTCCCTCACACACTGGCAAAAGAAACTTTCTCCTAGCTGCTTTCCTTTGAAGCAGAAACACGTTTACATCCTAGCCCCATTGAAGAAACATAGAAATGCCGGTTAGAAAAAGCACTCCTTCTGCTTATAGACCCAGCCAGGAATGGCCTAGCCTGGAATCCCCTGCACCATTCTGCAGCTTTCCAGCTCCCTCACACACTGGCAAAAGAAACTTTCTCCTAGCTGCTTTCCTTTGAAGCAGAAACACGTTTACATCCTAGCCCCATTGAAGAAACATAGAAATTCGGTTAACAAAAAGCACTCCTTCTGCTTATAGACCCAGCCAGGAATGGCCTAGCCTGGAATCCCCTGCACCATTCTGCAGCTTTCCAGCTCCCTCACACACTGGCAAAAGAAACTTTCTCCTAGCTGCTTTCCTTTGAAGCAGAAACACGTTTACATCCTAGCCCCATTGAAGAAACATAGAAATGCCGGTTATAAAAAACATTCCTTCTGCTTATAGGCCCAGTCAGGAATGGCCTAGCCTGGAATCCCCTGCACCATTCTGCAGCTTTCCAGCTGCGTCACACACTGGCAAAGAAACTTTCTCCTAGCTGCTTTCCTTTGAAGCAGAAACACGTTTACATCCTAGCCCCATTGAAGAAACATAGAAATGCCGGTTAGAAAAAGCACTCCTTCTGCTTATAGACCCAGTCAGGAATGGCCTAGCCTGGAATCCCCTGCACCATTCTGCAGCTTTCCAGCTCCCTCACACACAGGCAAAAGAAACTTTCTCCTAGCTGCTTTCCTTTGAAGCAGAAACACGTTTACATCCTAGCCCCATTGAAGAAACATAGAAATGCCGGTTAGAAAAAGCACTCCTTCTGCTTATAGACCCAGCCAGGAATGGCCTAGCCTGGAATCCCCTGCACCATTCTGCAGCTTTCCAGCTCCCTCACACACTGGCAAAAGAAACTTTCTCCTAGCTGCTTTCCTTTGAAGCAGAAACACGTTTACATCCTAGCCCCATTGAAGAAACATAGAAATGCCGGTTAGAAAAAGCATTCCTTCTGCTTATAGACCCAGTCAGGAATGGCCTAGCCTGGAATCCCCTGCACCATTCTGCAGCTTTCCAGCTGCGTCACACACTGGCAAAAGAAACTTTCTCCTAGCTGCTTTCCTTTGAAGCAGAAACACGTTTACATCCTAGCCCCATTGAAGAAACATAGAAATGCCGGTTAGAAAAAGCACTCCTTCTGCTTATAGGCCCAGTCAGGAATGGCCTAGCCTGGAATCCCCTGCACCATTCTGCAGCTTTCCAGCTCCCTCACACACTGGCAAAAGAAACTTTCTCCTAGCTGCTTTCCTTTGAAGCAGAAACACGTTTACATCCTAGCCCCATTGAAGAAACATAGAAATGCCGGTTAGAAAAAGCACTCCTTCTGCTTATAGACCCAGTCAGGAATGGCCTAGCCTGGAATCCCCTGCACCATTCTGCAGCTTTCCAGCTCCCTCACACACTGGCAAAAGAAACTTTCTCCTAGCTGCTTTCCTTTGAAGCAGAAACACGTTTACATCCTAGCCCCATTGAAGAAACATAGAAATGCCGGTTAGAAAAAGCACTCCTTCTGCTTATAGACCCAGCAGGAATGGCCTAGCCTGGAATCCCCTGCACCATTCTGCAGCTTTCCAGCTCCTCACACACTGGCAAAAGAAACTTTCTCCTAGCTGCTTTCCTTTGAAGCAGAAACACGTTTACATCCTAGCCCCATTGAAGAAACATAGAAATGCCGGTTAGAAAAAGCAATCCTTCTGCTTATAGAGCCCAGTCAGGAATGGCCTAGCCTGGAATCCCCTGCACCATTCTGCAGCTTTCCAGCTCCCTCACACACTGGCAAAAGAAACTTTCTCCTAGCTGCTTTCCTTTGAAGCAGAAACACGTTTACATCCTAGCCCCATTGAAGAAACATAGAAATGCCGGTTAGAAAAAGCACTCCTTCTGCTTATAGACCCAGCCAGGAATGGCCTAGCCTGGAATCCCCTGCACCATTCTGCAGCTTTCCAGCTCCCTCACACACTGGCAAAAGAAACTTTCTCCTAGCTGCTTTCCTTTGAAGCAGAAACACGTTTACATCCTAGCCCCATTGAAGAAACATAGAAATGCCGGTTAGAAAAAGCACTCCTTCTGCTTATAGACCCAGCCAGGAATGGCCTAGCCTGGAATCCCCTGCACCATTCTGCAGCTTTCCAGCTCCCTCACACACTGGCAAAAGAAACTTTCTCCTAGCTGCTTTCCTTTGAAGCAGAAACACGTTTACATCCTAGCCCCATTGAAGAAACATAGAAATGCCGGTTAGAAAAAGCAATCCTTCTGCTTATAGACCCAGTCAGGAATGGCCTAGCCTGGAATCCCCTGCACCATTCTGCAGCTTTCCAGCTCCCTCACACACTGGCAAAAGAAACTTTCTCCTAGCTGCTTTCCTTTGAAGCAGAAACACGTTTACATCCTAGCCCCATTGAAGAACCATAGAAATGCCGGTTAGAAAAAGCATTCCTTCTGCTTATAGACCCAGCCAGGAATGGCCTAGCCTGGAATCCCCTGCACCATTCTACAGCTTTCCAGCTCCCTCACACACTGGCAAAAGAAACTTTCTCCTAGCTGCTTTCCTTTGAAGCAGAAACACGTTTACATCCTAGCCCCATTGAAGAAACATAGAAATGCCGGTTTAGAAAAGCACTCCTTCTGCTTATAGGCCCAGTCAGGAATGGCCTAGCCTGGAATCCCCTGCACCATTCTGCAGCTTTCCAGCTCCCTCACACACTGGCAAAAGAAACTTTCTCCTAGCTGCTTTCCTTTGAAGCAGAAACACGTTTACATCCTAGCCCCATTGAAGAAACATAGAAATACTGTTTAGAAAAAGCACTCCTTCTGCTTATAGACCCAGTCAGGAATGGCCTAGCCTGGAATCCCCTGCACCATTCTGCAGCTTTCCAGCTGCGTCACACACTGGCAAAAGAAACTTCTCCTAGCTGCTTTCCTTTGAAGCAGAAACACGTTTACATCCTAGCCCCATTGAAGAAACATAGAAATGCCGGTTAGAAAAAGCACTCCTTCTGCTTATAGACCCAGCCAGGAATGGCCTAGCCTGGAATCCCCTGCACCATTCTGCAGCTTTCCAGCTCCCTCACACACTGGCAAAAGAAACTTTCTCCTAGCTGCTTTCCTTTGAAGCAGAAACACGTTTACATCCTAGCCCCATTGAAGAACCATAGAAATGCCGGTTAGAAAAAGCACTCCTTCTGCTTATAGACCCAGTCAGGAATGGCCTAGCCTGGAATCCCCTGCACCATTCTGCAGCTTTCCAGCTCCCTCACACACTGGCAAAAGAAACTTTCTCCTAGCTGCTTTCCTTTGAAGCAGAAACACGTTTACATCCTAGCCCCATTGAGAAACATAGAAATGCCGGTTAGAAAAAGCATTCCTTCTGCTTATAGACCCAGTCAGGAATGGCCTAGCCTGGAATCCCCTGCACCATTCTGCAGCTTTCCAGCTGCGTCACACACTGGCAAAAGAAACTTTCTCCTAGCTGCTTTCCTTTGAAGCAGAAACACGTTTACATCCTAGCCCCATTGAAGAAACATAGAAATGCCGGTTAGAAAAAGCACTCCTTCTGCTTATAGACCCAGCCAGGAATGGCCTAGCCTGGAATCCCCTGCACCATTCTGCAGCTTTCCAGCTCCCTCACACACTGGCAAAAGAAACTTTCTCCTAGCTGCTTTCCCTTGAAGCAGAAACACGTTTACATCCTAGCCCCATTGAAGAACCTTAGAAATGCTGTTTAGAAAAAGCACTCCTTCTGCTTATAGACCCAGCCAGGACTGGCCTTGCCTGGAATCCCCTGCACCATTCTACAGCTTTCCAGCTCCCTCACACACTGGCAAAAGAAACTTTCTCCTAGCTGCTTTCCTTTGAAGCAGAAACACGTTTACATCCTAGCCCCATTGAAGAAACATAGAAATGCCGGTTTATAAAAGCACTCCTTCTGCTTATAGGCCCAGTCAGGAATGGCCTAGCCTGGAATCCCCTGCACCATTCTGCAGCTTTCCAGCTCCCTCACACACTGGCAAAAGAAACTTTCTCCTAGCTGCTTTCCTTTGAAGCAGAAACACGTTTACATCCTAGCCCCATTGAAGAAACATAGAAATGCCGGTTTATAAAAGCACTCCTTCTGCTTATAGGCCCAGTCAGGAATGGCCTAGCCTGGAATCCCCTGCACCATTCTGCAGCTTTCCAGCTCCCTCACACACTGGCAAAAGAAACTTTCTCCTAGCTGCTTTCCTTTGAAGCAGAAACACGTTTACATCCTAGCCCCATTGAAGAACCATAGAAATGCCGGTTAGAAAAAGCACTCCTTCTGCTTATAGACCCAGTCAGGAATGGCCTAGCCTGGAATCCCCTACACCATTCTGCAGCTTTCCAGCTCCCTCACACACTGGCAAAAGAAACTTTCTCCTAGCTGCTTTCCTTTGAAGCAGAAACACGTTTACATCCTAGCCCCATTGAAGAAACATAGAAATGCCGGTTTAAAAAAGCACTCCTTCTGCTTATAGACCCAGCCAGGAATGGCCTAGCCTGGAATCCCCTGCACCATTCTGCAGCTTTCCAGCTCCCTCACACACTGGCAAAAGAAACTTTCTCCTAGCTGCTTTCCTTTGAAGCAGAAACACGTTTACATCCTAGCCCCATTGAAGAAACATAGAAATGCCGGTTATAAAAAGCACTCCTTCTGCTTATAGGCCCAGTCAGGAATGGCCTAGCCTGGAATCCCCTGCACCATTCTGCAGCTTTCCAGCTCCCTCACACACTGGCAAAAGAAACTTTCTCCTAGCTGCTTTCCCTTGAAGCAGAAACACGTTTACATCCTAGCCCCATTGAAGAACCATAGAAATGCCGGTTAGAAAAAGCACTCCTTCTGCTTATAGACCCAGCCAGGAATGGCCTAGCCTGGAATCCCCTGCACCATTCTGCAGCTTTCCAGCTCCCTCACACACTGGCAAAAGAAACTTTCTCCTAGCTGCTTTCCTTTGAAGCAGAAACACGTTTACATCCTAGCCCTATTGAAGAACAGTAAGAATTCGGTTTACAAAAGGCACTCCTTCTGCTTATAGACCCAGTCAGGAATGGCCTAGCCTGGAATCCCCTGCACCATTCTGCAGCTTTCCAGCTCCCTCACACAATGGGAAAAGAAACTTTCTCCTAGCTGCTTTCCCCTGAAGCAGAAACACGTTTACATCCTAGCCCCATTGAAGAACCTTAGAAATGCCGTTTAGAAAAAGCACTCCTTCTGCTTATAGACCCAGTCAGGAATGGCCAAGCCTGGAATCCCCTGCACCATTCTGCAGCTTTCCAGCTCCCTCACACACTGGCAAAAGAAACTTTCTCCTAGCTGCTTTCCTTTGAAGCAGAAACACGTTTACATCCTAGCCCCATTGAAGAAACATAGAAATGCCGGTTAGAAAAAGCACTCCTTCTGCTTATAGACCCAGTCAGGAATGGCCTAGCCTGGAATCCCCTACACCATTCTGCAGCGTTCCAGCTGCGTCACACACTGGCAAAAGAAACTTTCTCCTAGCTGCTTTCCTTTGAAGCAGAAACACGTTTACATCCTAGCCCCATTGAAGAACCGTAGAAATTCGGTTTACAAAAAGCACTCCTTCTGCTTATAGACCCAGCCAGGAATGGCCTAGCCTGGAATCCCCTGCACCATTCTGCAGCTTTCCAGCTCCTTCACTAAATGGGAAAAGAAACTTTCTCCTAGCTGCTTTCCCCTGAAGCAGAAACACGTTTACATCCTAGCCCCATTGAAGAACCTTAGAAATGCCGGTTAGAAAAAGCACTCCTTCTGCTTATAGACCCAGCAAGGAATGGCCTAGCCTGGAATCCCCTGCACCATTCTACAGCTTTCCAGCTCCCTCACACACTGGCAAAAGAAACTTTCTCCTAGCTGCTTTCCTTTGAAGCAGAAACACGTTTACATCCAAGCCCCATTGAAGAAACATAGAAATGCCGGTTAGAAAAAGCACTCCTCCTGCTTATAGACCCAGCCAGGAATGGCCTAGCCTGGAATCCCCTGCACCATTCTGCAGCTTTCCATCTCCCTCACACACTGGCAAAAGAAACTTTCTCCTAGCTGCTTTACTTTGAAGCAGAAACACGTTTACATCCTAGCCCCATTGAAGAACGGTAGAAATTCGGTTTACAAAAAGCACTCCTTCTGCTTATAGACCCAGTCAGGAATGGCCTAGCCTGGAATCCCCTGCACCATTCTGCAGCTTTCCAGCTCCCTCACACACTGGCAAAAGAAACTTTCTCCTAGCTGCTTTCCCTTGAAGCAGAAACACGTTTACATCCTAGCCCCATTGAAGAAACATAGAAATGCCGGTTAGAAAAAGCACTCCTTCTGCTTATAGACCCAGCCAGGAATGGCCTAGCCTGGAATCCCCTGCACCATTCTACAGCTTTCCAGCTCCCTCACACACTGGCAAAAGAAACTTTCTCCTAGCTGCTTTCCCTTGAAGCAGAAACACGTTTACATCCTAGCCCCATTGAAGAAACATAGAAATGCCGGTTAGAAAAAGCACTCCTTCTGCTTATAGACCCAGCCAGGAATGGCCTAGCCTGGAATCCCCTGCACCATTCTGCAGCTTTCCAGCTGCGTCACACACTGGCAAAAGAAACTTTCTCCAGGCTGCTTTCCTTTGAAGCAGAAACACGTTTACATCCTAGCCCCATTGAAGAAACATAGAAATGCCGGATAGAAAAAACATTCCTTCTGCTTATAGGCCCAGTCAGGAATGGCCTAGCCTGGAATCCCCTGCACCATTCTGCAGCGATCCAGCTGCGTCACACACTGGCAAAAGAAACTTTCTCCTAGCTCCTTTCCTTTGAAGCAGAAACACGTTTACATCCTAGCCCCATTGAAGAAACATAGAAATTCGGTTTACAAAAAGCACTCCTTCTCCTTATAGACCCAGTCAGGAATGGCCTAGCCTGGAATCCCCTGCACCATTCTGCAGCTATCCAGCTCCCTCACAAAATGGGAAAAGAAACTTTCTCCTAGCTGCTTTCCTTTGAAGCAGAAGCACGTTTACATCCAAGCCCCATTGAAGAATCATAGAAATGCCGGTAAGAAAAAGCACTCCTTCTGCTTATAGACCCAGTCCGGAATGGCCCAGCCTGGAATCCCCTACACCATTCTGCAGCTTTCCAGCTCCCTCACACACTGGCAAAAGAAACTTTCTCCTAGCTGCTTTCCTTTGAAGCAGAATCACGTTTACATCCTAGCCCCATTGAAGAATCATAGAAATGCCGGTTAGAAAAAGCACTCCTTCTGCTTATAGACCCAGTCAGGAATGGCCTAGCCTGGAATCCCCTACACCATTCTGCAGCTTTCCAGCTGCGTCACACACTGGCAAAAGAAACTTTCTCCTAGCTGCTTTCCTTTGAAGCAGAAACACGGTTTACATCCTAGCCCCATTGAAGAACGGTAGAAATTCGGTTTACAAAAAGCACTCCTTCTGCTTATAGACCCAGTCAGGAATGGCCTAGCCTGGAATCCCCTGCACCATTCTACAGCTTTCCAGCTCCCTCACACACTGGCAAAAGAAACTTTCTCCTAGCTGCTTTCCCTTGAAGCAGAAACACGTTTACATCCTAGCCCCATTGAAGAAACATAGAAATGCCGGTTAGAAAAAGCACTCCTTCTGCTTATAGACCCAGTCAGGAATGGCCTAGCCTGGAATCCCCTGCACCATTCTGCAGCTTTCCAGCTCCCTCACACACTGGCAAAAGAAACTTTCTCCTAGCTGCTTTCCTTTGAAGCAGAAACACGTTTACATCCTAGCCCCATTGAAGAAACATAGAAATGCCGGTTAGAAAAAGCACTCCTTCTGCTTATAGACCCAGCCAGGAATGGCCTAGCCTGGAATCCCCTGCACCATTCTGCAGCTTTCCAGCTCCCTCACACACTGGCAAAAGAAACTTTCTCCTAGCTGCTTTCCTTTGAAGCAGAAACACGTTTACATCCTAGCCCCATTGAAGAACCGTAGAAATTCGGTTTACAAAAAGCACTCCTTCTGCTTATAGACCCAGCCAGGAATGGCCTAGCCTGGAATCCCCTGCACCATTCTGCAGCTTTCCAGCTCCCTCACACACTGGCAAAAGAAACTTTCTCCTAGCTGCTTTCCTTTGAAGCAGAAACACGTTTACATCCTAGCCCCATTGAAGAAACATAGAAATGCCGGTTAGAAAAAGCACTCCTTCTGCTTATAGACCCAGTCAGGAATGGCCTAGCCTGGAATCCCCTGCACCATTCTGCAGCTTTCCAGCTCCCTCACACACTGGCAAAAGAAACTTTCTCCTAGCTGCTTTCCCTTGAAGCAGAAACACGTTTACATCCTAGCCCCATTGAAGAAACATAGAAATGCCGGTTAGAAAAAGCATTCCTTCTGCTTATAGACCCAGCCAGGAATGGCCTAGCCTGGAATCCCCTGCACCATTCTGCAGCTTTCCAGCTCCCTCACACACTGGCAAAAGAAACTTTCTCCTAGCTGCTTTCCTTTGAAGCAGAAACACGTTTACATCCTAGCCCCATTGAAGAAACATAGAAATGCCGGTTAGAAAAAGCACTCCTTCTGCTTATAGACCCAGCCAGGAATGGCCTAGCCTGGAATCCCCTGCACCATTCTGCAGCTTTCCAGCTGCGTCACACACTGGCAAAAGAAACTTTCTCCTAGCTGCTTTCCTTTGAAGCAGAAACACGTTTACATCCTAGCCCCATTGAAGAAACATAGAAATGCGGTTTAGAAAAAGCACTCCTTCTGCTTATAGACCCAGTCAGGAATGGCCTAGCCTGGAATCCCCTGCACCATTCTGCAGCTTTCCAGCTCCCTCACACACTGGCAAAAGAAACTTTCTCCTAGCTGCTTTCCTTTGAAGCAGAAGCACGTTTACATCCAAGCCCCATTGAAGAATCATAGAAATGCTGGTAAGAAAAAGCACTCCTTCTGCTTATAGACCCAGTCCGGAATGGCCCAGCCTGGAATCCCCTACACCATTCTGCAGCTTTCCAGCTCCCTCACACACTGGCAAAAGAAACTTTCTCCTAGCTGCTTTCCTTTGAAGCAGAATCACGTTTACATCCTAGACCCATTGAAGAATCATAGAAATGCCGGTTAGAAAAAGCACTCCTTCTGCTTATAGATCCAGTCAGGAATGGCCTAGCCTGGAATCCCCTACACCATTCTGCAGCTTTCCAACTGCGTCACACACTGGCAAAAGAAACTTTCTCCTAGCTGCTTTACTTTGAAGCAGAAACAGGTTTACATCCTAGCCCCATTGAAGAACGGTAGAAATTCGGTTTACAAAAAGCACTCCTTCTGCTTATAGACCCAGTCAGGAATGGCCTAGCCTGGAATCCCCTGCACCATTCTACAGCTTTCCAGCTCCCTCACACACTGGCAAAAGAAACTTTCTCCTACCTGCTTTCCCCTGAATCAGAAACACGTTTACATCCTAGCCCCATTGAAGAAACATAGAAATGCCGGTTAGAAAAAGCACTCCTACTGCTTATAGACCCAGCCAGGAATGGCCTAGCCTGGAATCCCCTGCACCATTCTGCAGCTTTCCAGCTCCCTCACACACTGGCAAAAGAAACTTTCTCCTAGCTGCTTTCCTTTGAAGCAGAAACACGTTTATATCCTAGCCCCATTGAAGAAACATAGAAATGCCGGTTAGAAAAAGCACTACTTCTGCTTATAGACCCAGCCAGGAATGGCCTAGCCCGGATTCCCCTGCACCATTCTGCAGCTTTCCAGCTCCCTCACACACTGGCAAAAGAAACTTTCTCCTACCTGCTTTCCTTTCAAGCACAAACACGTTTACATCCTAGCCCCATTGAAGAACCGTAGAAATTCGGTTTACGAAAAGCACTCCTTCTGCTTATAGACCCAGCCAGGAATGGCCTAGCCTGGAATCCCCTGCACCATTCTGCAGCTTTCCACCTCCCTCACACAATGGGAAAAGAAACTTTCTCCGAGCTGCTTTCCTTTGAAGCAGAAACACGTTTACATCCTAGCCCCATTGAAGAACCTTAGAAATGCCGTTTAGAAAAAGCACTCCTTCTGCTTATAGACCCAGTCAGGAATGGCCTAGCCTGGAATCCCCTGCACCATTCTGCAGCGTTCCAGCTGCGTCACACACTGGCAAAAGAAACTTTCTCCTAGCTGCTTTCCTTTGAAGCAGAAACACGTTTACATCCTAGCCCCATTGAAGAAACATAGAAGTTCGGTTTACAAAAAGCACTCCTTCTCCTTATAGACCCAGTCAGGAATGGCCTAGCCTGGAATCCCCTGCACCATTCTGCAGCTATCCAGCTCCCTCACAAAATGGGAAAAGAAACTTTCTCCTAGCTGCTTTCCCCTGAAGCAGAAACACGTTTACATCCTAGCCCCATTGAAGAACCTTAGAAATGCCGTTTAGAAAAAGCACTCCTTCTGCTTATAGACCCAGCCAGGAATGGCCTAGCCTGGAATCCCCTGAACCATTCTACAGCTTTCCAGCTCCCTCACACACTGGTAAAAGAAACTTTCTCCTAGCTGCTTTCCCCTGAAGCAGAAACACGTTTACATCCAAGCCCCATTGAAGAAACATAGAAATGCCGGTTAGAAAAAGCACTCATTCTGCTTATAGACCCAGTCAGGAAAGGCCTAGCCTGGAATCCTCTGCACCATTCTGCAGCTTTCCAGCTGCGTCACACACTGGCAAAAGAAACTTTCTCCTACCTGCTTTCCTTTGAAGCAGAAACACGTTTACATCCTAGCCCCATTGAGAAACATAGAAATGCCGGTTAGAAAAAGCATTCCTTCTGCTTATAGACCCAGCCAGGAATGGCCTACCCTGGAATCCCCTGCACCGTTCCGCAGCTTTCCAGCTCCCTCACACACAGGCAAAAGAAACTTTCTCCTAGCTGCTTTCCTTTGAAGCAGAAGCACGTTTACATCCAAGCCCCATTGAAGAATCATAGAAATGCCGGTAAGAAAAAGCACTCCTTCTGCTTATAGACCCAGTCCGGAATGGCCCAGCCTGGAATCCCCTGCACCATTCTGCAGCTTTCCAGCTCCCTCACACACTGGCAAAAGAAACTTTCTCCTAGCTGCTTTCCTTTGAAGCAGAATCACGTTTACATCCTAGACCCATTGAAGAATCATAGAAATGCCGGTTAGAAAAAGCACTCCTTCTGCTTATAGACCCAGTCAGGAATGGCCTAGCCTGGAATCCCCTACACCATTCTGTAGCTTTCCAGCTGCGTCACACACTGGCAAAAGAAACTTTCTCCTAGCTGCTTTCCTTTGAAGCAGAAACACGTTTACATCCTAGCCCCATTGAAGAACGATAGAAATTCGGTTTACAAAAAGCACTCCTTCTGCTTATAGACCCAGCCAGGAATGCCTTAGCCTGGAATCCCCTGCACCATTCTACAGCTTTCCAGCTCCCTCACACACTGGCAAAATAAACTTTCTCCTACCTGCTTTCCTTTGAAGCAGAAACACGTTTACATCCTAGCCCCATTGAAGAAACATAGAAATGCCGGTTAGAAAAAGCACTCCTTCTGCTTATAGGCCCAGTCAGGAATGGCCTAGTCTGGAATCCCCTGCACCATTCTGAAGCTTTCGAGCTGCGTCACACACTGGCAAAAGAAACTTTCTCCTAGCTGCTTTCCTTTGAAGCAGAAACACGTTTACATCATAGCCCCATTGAAGAACCATAGAAATGCCGGTTAGAAAAAGCACTCCTACTGCTTATAGACCCAGCCAGGAATGGCCTAGCCTGGAATCCCCTACACCATTCTGCAGCTTTCCAGCTCCCTCACACACTGGCAAAAGAAACTTTCTCCTAGCTGCTTTCCTTTGAAGCAGAAACACGTTTACATCCTAGCCCCATTGAAGAAACATAGAAATGTGGGTTAGAAAAAGCATTCCTTCTGCTTATAGGCCCAGTCAGGAATGGCCTAGCCTGGAATCCCCTGCACCATTCTGCAGCTTTCCAGCTGCGTCACACACTGGCAAAAGAAACTTTCTCCTAGCTGCTTTCCTTTGAAGCAGAAACACGTTTACATCCTAGCCCCATTGAAGAACCATATAATTTCGGTTTACAAAAAGCACTCCTTCTGCTTATAGACCCAGTCAGGAATGGCCTAGCCTGGAATCCCCTGCACCATTCTGCAGCTTTCCAGCTCCCTCACACACAGGCAAAAGAAACTTTCTCCTAGCTGCTTTCCTTTGAAGCAGAAACACGTTTACATCCTAGCCCCATTTAAGAACCATATAATTTCGGTTTACAAAAAGCACTCCTTCTGCTTATAGACCCAGTCAGGAATGGCCTAGCCTGGAATCCCCTGCACCATTCTGCAGCTTTCCAGCTCCCTCACACACTGGCAAAAGAAACTTTCTCATAGGTGCATTCCCCTGAAGCAGAAACACGTTTACATCCTCGCTCCATTGAAGAACCATAGAAATTCGGTTTACAAAAAGCACTCCTTCTGCTTATAGACCCAGCCAGGAATGGCCTAGCCTGGAATCCCCTGTACCATTCTGCAGCTTTCCAGCTCCCTCACACAACGGGAAAAGAAACTTTCTCCTAGCTGCTTTCCCCTGAAGCAGAAACACGTTTACATCCTATCCCCATTGAGAAACATAGAAATGCCGGTTAGAAAAAGCATTCCTTCTGCTTATAGACCCAGTCCGGAATGGCCTAGCCTGGAATCCCCTACACCATTCTGCAGCTTTCCAGCTGCGTCACACACTGGCAAAAGAAACTTTCTCCTAGCTGCTTTCCTTTGAAGCAGAAACACGTTTACATCCTAGCCCCATTGAAGAATCATAGAAATGCCGCTTAGAAAAAGCACTCCTTCTGCTTATAGACCCAGCCAGGAATGGCCTAGCCCGGAATCCCCTGCACCATTCTGCAGCTTTCCAGCTCCCTCACACAATGGCAAAAGAAACTTTCTCCTACCTGCTTTCCTTTGAAGCACAAACACGTTTACATCCTAGCCCCATTGAAGAACCTTAGAAATGCCGTTTAGAAAAAGCACTCCTTCTGCTTATAGACCCAGCCAGGAATGGCCTAGCCTGGAATCCCCTGCACCATTCTACAGCTTTCCAGCTCCCTCACACACTGGCAAAAGAAACTTTCTCCTAGCTGCTTTCCTTTGAAGCAGAAACACGTTTACATCCTAGCCCCATTGAAGAAACATAGAAATGCCGGTTACAAAAAGCACTCCTTCTGCTTATAGACCCAGCCAGGAATGGCCTAGCCTGGAATCCCCTGCACCATTCTGCAGCTTTCCAGCTCCCTCACACACTGGCAAAAGAAACTTTCTCCTAGCTGCTTTCCTTTGAAGCAGAAACACGTCTACATCCTAGCCCCATTGAAGAAACATAGAAATGCCGGTTTGAAAAAGCATTCCTTCTGCTTATAGGCCCAGTCAGGAATGGTGTGGTAGTTTGAAGCAAGCTGGAATGTTTTGGTAACAGAACTAGATAATGGGCAGTGAAATGAAAAACAATTGATGTCAACTTCTCTCACAGTTACGCTGAGAACTCTGGGAAGAAGAAAGACTTTTTCTCCATTTTGTTTCTCACTCTTGCTTTTGCCTTAGACCTGGTCACATCTCATTAACTCTGCTCCTACTAACCTTGCTCCCTAACCTCTTGGCTGCACCTCTATTCTTCCTGAGAACTGGGGTAAGGTTGAGAGGGCCGGGGGGAGGTGTTGGGGTGGTTTAAAAGCCCCTCCTGGGGACTCAGGTTTCTGGGAGGGGAGTTGTGCTTCTGTATTGTTTATCCTTTGTATATTTCTGTATATAATTGTATATAACTGTATATATTGTAAATAGCTGCTTGTAAATTCTGCTAGCTGTAAATAAATTGCTTCATCTATATTCCCAGGGTCCGTCTGAGTTAGCTGGGGCAAATTCAAAAGTGTGGGGGGGCGGGGTAACCCCCAAACCATCACATTTTTTAATTGGCTTTCCCAACGTGGGGCTAGATATTTCAGTGAGTGGAAATCAGCTCTGGGACTTAAGATGAAGCTAATCAAGCAGCTATTGTACTTGGTTGGTGCATTGCTCTGGTCTGGTTTTGTTTTCTTGGCATTTAGTTGGTTAAAAGGTCAAATTGTTGCTTATTTCATTGATCTGGCTTATAATAAGGCTAAAGCTAAGGTTTCAGATATGTTCTGGAGCTGGGGTGATTTTATTCTTGGTTATGCTGGTTTTAATATCTCTGAGAATATCACCAAGGACATTACAGGAGCTCTGGTCAATAATGTGACAATCAATGGAAATTCTGCTTTAAATATGGCTCTAATGAGAGTTATTCAGCTTAAGACAGGAATTCCAACTGTTTGTATAGGCACATGCTCGTGTAAAACTGTTTTTCTTCTCACAGTTTTTAATATTTGCCTCATGATTTTAATATTCATATTAATTTTGGCATTATTGGTGAAAAATTCAAAACCAGTTTCTGTAAGAGCTAGGAAAAATTCTGTGTCTCAGAAGCAGTCTCTTTCACAGCAAAACAAGGGAACACAGTCATCGTCTTCCCCCTTGCCAGCCTCTGCCCCTCCTTCTCCAAGTGCTGGGAACACAGCCAGTGTTCCTGCCACTAACGTAAACAATGATAACAGGCAGAGTTCGGTAGGAGCCTCAGGAGCACAGGCAGGTACCCAAAATCTGAATGTTCCTAGCAACAATCAAAACACGTCAGGGTTGGCAGGCATCCCAGGAGGACAGGCAAACAATCCCACTAATGCTAATGCTAATGCTGGTAACGCTAGCCCAGTCAGTCCAAATCCTAATGACACCAGCTCAGCTAATTCGAACCCCCAGCCAGCAGACCAGAACCAAAATCCTCCTGTTAAAAGCAAGGCAGATCTGAACTCACAAGCTCCAAGTCAAACCTCCAATAATACAAATGCTCCAAGTCAGAGCAGACACATCCAAGTCTGTTGCTGCTCAGGCCCTTCTGGCACCTGCTAAGGCAAAAGCTAAGACAAAGAGTGGTTCGCAGGAGGATGTAAGAGATGGGACCTCTGGTGATCAGCAGCAAGAAGAGGAGGATGAGACAGTTAGTCTGCGAAACCTTGTAGATGTGCTGAGACAACAATACTCAAGTGAGAGGAGTGCTGTGAGGTTAGCTGCCAAGAGAGAGGATGGTTCCAATGAGTTTAGGAATGCTATGAGGAAGATTGTGTTAGGCCCGGCACCACCAGAACAACAGGGAGAAGAGGAGGAAGATGACATCCAAGGCTCCAAGGATCCACTCAGAGAGGTCAGGGAAGTTAGGAAGGAATACACAAGGGAATCAGGTGAGCCAATCCTAAGCTGGCTAGTGAGATGCCGTGGCATTGGTGCTAATGCTCTACAGGTAGGAGACAAGTCTGCCAAGCAGCTGGGACCACTCACTAAGGAGAGTGGAGTGGACAAACACCTGGCAAGTCCTCTTGGTAGGGTTAGCTTGTGGACACGCCTTTTGTTGGCTGTGGCTATGAGATATCCTTCCCGAGATGATTTGCCATGGGCTGCCAAGAAGTGGAACACAGTTGAGCAGGGAATTAAGCTTCTGAAGGAGTTTGCTGTGAAGGAAGTGCTTTATGGAAATCATGGCACTCATGAGCCTGATGATATTCCTTTGGGAACAGGTCTCATGAAGAAGCTGATTAAGCTTGCTCCTTCATCCTATGCTAACATCTTGGCCAGTAAGTTTCTAGCAAGGAGTGATAATGGAAGATCTTTCACTGTTGGTGAATTCACTGATCAGCTCAGGCAGATAGAGGACAGCTTGTCCCATTCTGGTATAATCTGTGCCATAAAAACTATGACTTCTGAAATAAAGGGCATGAAAGATGGTTTTGAGAATACCATGAAAGAACTGAAGGAGGATCTCAAAAATCTGGTAAAGGATACCATTCCTGCATCATCTGAATGGGTGCATGTTTCTGCAGTCAGGAACAGACGCCCACCTCCTGCAAGGCAATTCCAGCCCAGGAGGAGACAAATTCCACCTAGACAGCAGCAATCACGTGCGTCACTGTGGATACTTCTGCGTGACACATATGGGGAGAACATGAACAAATGGGATGGTAAACCTACTTCAGCTCTTTCAAAGAGAGTCAGGGAACTGCAGAGTGGCAGAAACAGAGGCAGCAATGCCAGGAAAGTAGCTGTCACTTCTTCAGCTCCTGAGAGCAACTGCAATTGTTCCAACAGTTGCAGTTCCTCTCGCAACAACACCAATCACTGTGTACACCCTACATGCCATGTTCAGCATTAGGGGTGCCCTGCCTCCAGCCAGGAGGAGGAAAGGGATAGTGGAGAGAACCGAATCTATTGGAATGTATTCATTAGGTGGCCTGGCAGTTCAAGAGTTCGGAAATACAGGGCTTTAGTTGACACAGGTGCTCAGTGTACTTTATTGCCATCCAATTGCAAAGGGACAGAGTCCATTTCTATCTTTGGCATCACTGGTGGATCTCAAGAGTTAACTAAGATACAGGCTGAGATCAGTTTAACTGGTAAAGAGTGGAAGACACATACTATTGTAACTGGTCCTGATGCGCCTTGCATTTTGGGAATTGACTTTTTGAGACAAGGTTGTTTCAAAGATCCTAAGGGTCATAAATGGGCTTTTGGAATAGCATCTGTAGAGATTGAGGATGATAAATTGAAATTGTCTATTAGACCTGAACTTTCTGATGAATCTGCAGTTGTGGGACATCATGACATAGAGGATCTGGAAGTGCCAATTGCAACTCAAACTGTTCATCATAGGCAGTACAGAACTAACCGTGACTCTTTGTTGCCCATTCATCAGCTGATTCGTCAATTGGAGAGTCAGGCTGTCATCGAGAAAGCTCATTCACCTTTCAACAGTCCCATCTGGCCTGTGCGTAAACCTACGGGCGACTGGAGACTGACAGTTGACTTTCGTGCCCTCAACGAGGTGACGCCACCCATGAGTGCAGCTGTGCCGGACATGCTGGAACTCCAGTACGAGCTGGAATCGAAGGAGGCTAAATGGTATGCAACCATAGACATTGCTAATGCTTTCTTCTCTATTCCCATAGCAAAGGAGTGCAGGCCTCAGTTTGCATTCACCTGGAGAGGAATCCAGTATCAGTTCAATCGTTTGCCTCAGGGGTGGAAACACAGCTCAACCATCTGTCACTCAGTCATCCACAATGCACTGGAGAAAGGTAAAGCTCCAGAGCACATCCAGTACATCGACGACATCATTGTGTGGGGCCAAACTGCTGAGGAAGTCTTCGAGAAAGGTAACAAAATCATTGACATTCTGTTGCAAGCAGGTTTTGCCATTAAGAGAGACAAGGTCAAAGGACCTGCCAAAGAAATTCAGTTTCTGGGAGTGCGGTGGCAGGATGGTCGCCGTTACATTCCTCAGGATGTGATTAACAAAGTCTCTACCATGGCAGTTCCCACCAGTAAGAAGGACACGCTTTCTTTTCTTGGTGTGGTGGGATTTTGGAGACTACACATTCCTGGTTTCAGTCAGATTGTCAAACCTCTGCATGATGTGACTCGTAAGAGAAACAATTTCGAGTGGGGACCTGAACAACAAGCAGCCTTTGATCAAATCAAACGAGAAGTAGTCCATGCAGTGGGCTTGGGTCCTGTGAGATCTGGTCCGGATATTAAAAACATTCTGTACACGGCTGCCAGTGACAATGGTCCAACTTGGAGTCTTTGGCAGAGAGCTCCAAATGAGACACGTGGACGTCCACTTGGTTTCTGGGGACGTTGTTACAGAGGTTCTGAGACAAATTACACCGCAACTGAGAAAGAGATTCTAGCAGCCTATGAGGGAGTGAAAGAGCTTCTGAAGTGATTGGAACTGAGTCACAATTGCTTTTAGCTCCTAGACTGCCAGTTCTTAACTGGATGTTCAAGGGCAAAGGTTCATCACCACATCATGCCACAGATGCAACCTGGTCTAAATGGATGGCTTTGATAACCCAACGAGCACGAATGGGTAATCTTGACCGACCTGGTCTGGTGGAGGTGATCACCAACTGGCCGGAAGGCACAGACTGTTCCAAACCTCCAGAGGAGAAAATAACTCGTGCTGAGGAAGCTCCTCCCTATGGTGATCTCTCTGATCAGGAAAAGAACTATGCTTTGTTCACAGATGGTTCCTGTCGTCTTGTTGGGAACAAGCGAATATGGAAGTCAGCAGTTTGGAGTCCAACCAGGAGAGTTACCGAAACGAAAGATGGTGAAGGAGAATCCAGTCAGTTCGCTGAGGTAAAAGCTGTTCAACTTGCTCTTGATGTGGCTGAACGTGAAAATTGGCCTATCCTTTACCTCTACACCGACTCGTGGATGGTAGCCAATGCTCTATGGGGTTGGCTAAAGGACTGGAAGAAGAATGGTTGGCAGAGGAAAGGAAAGCCTATTTGGTGTGCTGATCTATGGCAGGACATTGATGCACGGCTGGAGAGAACTCCAGTGAAGGTGCGGCACGTAGATGCACACATGCCTAAGAGCAGAGCAACTGAAGAACATCAACATAACCAGAAGGCAGACCAAGCTGCTAAGATTGCTCAAGTTGATACCAACTCTGAACTTGACATTGACCTTGATTGGAAACACCGAGGTGAGTTGTTCTTAGCTCGGTGGGCCCATGACTCATCTGGACATCAAGGCAGAGATGGAACATACCGATGGGCTCGCGATAGGTCAATTGACTTGTCCATGGACGCTATCACCCAAGTCATCTATGACTGTGACATTTGTGCTGCTATTAAGCAGGCTAAGCGAATCAAGCCCTTATGGTATGGTGATAGATGGTCAAAGTACAAGTATGGTGAAGCCTGGCAGATTGACTACATCACTTTACCTCGATCTCGTTCTGGCAAGCAGTATGTGCTAACGATGGTAGAAGCCAGCACTGGATGGTTGGAAACCTATCCAGTTCCACATGCTACTGCACGTAACACCATTGTTGGTTTGGAGAGACAAATCTTGTGGAGACATGGAACTCCAGAGAGAATCGAGTCAGACAATGGTACTCATTTTAAGAACAATCTTGTGAAAAACTGGGCCAAAGAGCATGGTATTGAATGGATCTATCACATACCCTACTATGCACCAGCTTCAGGGAAGATTGAGCGCTACAATGGTTTGCTGAAAACCACCCTAAAAGCCATGGGGGGTGGAACTCTGAAAAACTGGGACAAACATTTAGCACAAGCTACCTGGTTGGTAAATAGTAGAGGTTCAGTAAACAGAGCAGGACCTGCACAATCAGATTTGGTCCAAACAGTAGACGGTGATAAAGTTCCTGTTGTACATGAGAAGAATCTGTTAGGGAAAACTGTTTGGGTATTTTCTCCTTCGGGCGAAGGGAAACCTGTCCGAGGGGTGGTTTCTGCTGAAGGTCCTGGTCATACTTACTGGGTAATGCAGGAGAATGGTGAAATCCAGTGTATTCCACAGAGAAATCTAACCTTAGCTGAAAGAGTTTAAATTCAAGCTGTTAGGAGTTTTCTGTTCTAGGTAACATCGGCGCCCAACACTGAAAGAATCTATGATAGAATCTACAGTACGTGAGCACGAACCCAACATCACCTGGGAGTCCCTGTTCTGAGCTTTTGAATCACCTACATCTGATTGAAGTGTGAACTGAACTTGTATATATTGTTTTAGTGTAAATATTAGTTTAGATTAGATTGGATAATTCTCAGCGATACTCTGAGCGAAGTAGACAGGGGTGGATTGTGGTAGTTTGAAGCAAGCTGGAATGTTTTGGTAACAGAACTAGATAATGGGCAGTGAAATGAAAAACAATTGATGTCAACTTCTCTCACAGTTACGCTGAGAACTCTGGGAAGAAGAAAGACTTTTTCTCCATTTTGTTTCTCACTCTTGCTTTTGCCTTAGACCTGGTCACATCTCATTAACCCTGCTCCTACTAACCTTGCTCCCTAACCTCTTGGCTGCACCTCTATTCTTCCTGAGAACTGGGGTAAGGTTGAGAGGGCCAGGGGGAGGTGTTGGGGTGGTTTAAAAGCCCCTCCTGGGGACTCAGGTTTCTGGGAGGGGAGTTGTGCTTCTGTATTGTTTATCCTTTGTATATTTCTGTATATAATTGTATATAACTGTATATATTGTAAATAGCTGCTTGTAAATTCTGCTAGCTGTAAATAAATTGCTTCATCTATATTCCCAGGGTCCGTCTGAGTTAGCTGGGGCAAATTCAAAAGTGTGGGGGGGCGGGGTAACCCCCAAACCATCACAAATGGCCTAGCCTGGAATACCCTGCACCATTCTGCAGCTTTCCAGCTGCGTCACACACAGGCAAAAGAAACTTTCTCCTAGCTGCTTTCCTTTGAAGCAGAAACACGTTTACATCCTAGCCCCATTGAAGAACCATAGAAATGCCGGTTAACAAAAAGCACTCCTTCTGCATATAGGCCCAGTCAGGAATGGCCTAGCCTGGAATCCCCTGCACCATTCTGCAGCTTTCCAGCTGCGTCACATACTGGCAAAAGAAACTTTCTCCTAGCTGCTTTCCTTTTTAGCAGAAACACGTTTACATCCTAGCCCCATTGAGAAACATAGAAATGCCGGTTAGAAAAAGCATTCCTTCTGCTTACAGACCCAGCCAGGAATGGCCTAGCCCGGAATCCCCTGCACCATTCTGCAGCTTTCCAGCTCCCTCAAACACTGGCAAAAGAAACTTTCTCCTAGCTGCTTTCCTTTGAAGCAGAAACACGTTTACATCCTAGCCCCATTGAAGAAACATAGAAATACCGGTTAGAAAAAGCATTCCTTCTGCTTACAGACCCAGCCAGGAATGGCCTAGCCCGGAATCCCCTGCACCATTCTGCAGCTTTCGAGCTGCGTCACACACTGGCAAAAGAAACTTTCTCCTAGCTGCTTTCCTTTGAAGCAGAAACACGTTTACATCCTAGCCCCATTGAAGAACCATATAAATTCGGTTTACAAAAAGCACTCCTTCTGCTTATAGACCCAGCCAGGAATGGCCTAGCCTGGAATCCCCTGCACCATTCTGCAGCTTTCCAGCTGCGTCACACACTGGCAAAAGAAACTTTCTCCTAGCTGCTTTCCTTTGAAGCAGAAACACGTTTACATCCTAGCCCCATTGAAGAACCATAGAAATGCCGGTTAGAAAAAGCACTCCTTCTGCTTGTAGACCCAGCCAGGAATGGCCTAGCCTGGAATCCCCTGCACCATTCTGCAGCTTTCCAGCTGTGTCACACTCTGGCAAAAGAAAGTTTCTGCTAGCTGCTTTCCTTTGAAGCAGAAACACGTTTACATCCTAGCCCCATTGAACAACCATATAAATTCGGTTAACAAAAAGCATTCCTTCTGCTTATAGGCCCAGTCAGGAATGGCCTAGCCTGGAATCCCCTACACCATTCTGCAGCTTTCCAGCTCCCTCACACACTGGCAAAAGAAACGTTCTCCTAGCTGCTTTCCTTTGAAGCAGAAACACGTTTACATCCTAGCCCCATTGAAGAAACATAGAAATGCCGGATAGAAAAAGCACTCCTTCTGCTTGTAGACCCAGTCAGGAATGGCCTAGCCTGGAATCCCCTGCACCATTCTGCAGCTTTCCAGCTCCCTCACACACTGGCAAAAGAAACTTTCTCCTAGCTGCTTTCCTTTGAAGCAGAAACACGTTTACATCCTAGCCCCATTGAAGAACCATAGAAATTCGGTTTACAAAAAGCACTCCTTCTGCTTATAGACCCAGCCAGGAATGGCCTAGCCTGGAATCCCCTGCACCATTCTGCAGCTTTCCAGCTCCCTCACACAATGGCAAAAGAAACTTTCTCCTAGCTGTTTTCCCCTGAAGCAGAAACACGTTTACATCCTAGCCCCATTGAAGAACCATAGAAATGCCGGTTAGAAAAAGCACTCCTTCTGCTTATAGACCCAGCCAGGAATGGCCTAGCCTGGAATCCCCTGCACCATTCTGCAGCTTTCCAGCTCCCTCACACACTGGCAAAAGAAACTTTCTCCTAGCTGCTTTCCTTTGAAGCAGAAACACGTTTACATCCTAGCCCCATTGAAGAAACATAGAAATGCCGGTTAGAAAAAGCACTCCTTCTGCTTATAGACCCAGCCAGGAATGGCCTAGCCCGGAATCCCCTGCACCATTCCGCAGCTTTCCATCTCCCTCACACACTGGCAAAAGAAACTTTCTCCTAGCTGCTTTACTTTGAAGCATAAACACGTTTACATCCTAGCCCCATTGAAGAACGGTAGAAATTCGGTTTAGAAAAAGCACTCTTTCTGCTTATAGACCCAGTCAGGAATGGCCTAGCCTGGAATCCCCTACACCATTCTGCAGCTTTCCAGCTCCCTCACACACTGGCAAAAGAAACTTTCTCCTAGCTGCTTTCCTTTGAAGCAGAAACACGTTTACATCCTAGCCCCATTGAGGAAACATAGAAATGCCGGTTAGAAAAAGCATTCCTTCTGCTTATAGACCCAGCCAGGAATGGCCTAGCCTGGAATCCCCTGCACCATTCTGCAGCTTTCCAGCTCCCTCACAAACAGGCAAAAGAAACTTTCTCCTAGCTGCTTTCCTTTGAAGCAGAAAGACGTTTACATCCAAGCCCCATTGAAGAACCATAGAAATGCCGGTTAGAAAAAGCATTCCTTCTGCTTATAGACCCAGCCAGGAATGGCCTAGCCTGGAATCCCCTGCACCATTCTGCAGCTTTCCAGCTGCGTGACACACAGGCAAAAGAAACTTTCTCCTAGCTGCTTTCCTTTGAAGCAGAAACACGTTTACATCCTAGCCCCATTGAAGAAACATAGAAATGCCGGTTAGAAAAAGCATTCCTTCTGCTTATAGGCCCAGTCAGGAATGGCCTAGCCTGGTATCCCCTGCACCATTCTGCAGCTTTCCAGCTGCGTCACACACTGGCAAAAGAAACTTTCTCCTAGCTGCTTTCCTTTGAAGCAGAAACACGTTTACATCCTAGCCCCATTGAAGAAACATAGAATTTCGGTTAACAAAAAGCACTCCTTCTGCTTATAGACCCAGCCAGGAATGGCCTAGCCTGGAATCCCCTGCACCATTCTGCAGCTTTCCAGCTCCCTCACACACTGGCAAGAGAAACTTTCTCCTAGCTGCTTTCCTTTGAAGCAGAAACACGTTTACATCCTAGCCCCATTGAAGAACCATAGAAATGCCGGTTAGAAAAAGCACTCCTTCTGCTTATAGACCCAGCCAGGAATGGCCTAGCCTGGAATCCCCTGTACCATTCTGCAGCTTTCCAGCTGCGTCACACACTGGCAAAAGAAACTTTCTCCTACCTGCTTTCCTTTGAAGCAGAAACACGTTTACATCCTAGCCCCATTGAGAAACATAGAAATGCCGCTTAGAAAAAGCATTCCTTCTGCTTATAGACCCAGCCAGGAATGGCCTAGCCTGGAATCCCCTGCACCATTCTGCAGCTTTCCAGCTCCCTCACACACAGGCAAAAGAAACTTTCTCCAGGCTGCTTTCCTTTGCAGCAGAAACACGTTTACATCCTAGCCCCATTGAGGAAACATAGAAATGCCGGTTAGAAAAAGCATTCCTTCTGCTTATAGGCCCAGTCAGGAATGGCCTAGCGTGGAATCCCCTGCACCATTCTGCAGCTTTCCAGCTGCGTCACACAGGGGCAGGAGAAACTTTCTCCTCGCTGCTTTCCTTTGAAGCAGAAACACGTTTACATCCTAGCCCCATTGAAGAAATATAGAAATGCCGGTTAGAAAAAGCACTCCTTCTGCTTATAGACCCAGCCAGGAATGGCCTAGCCTGGAATCCCCTGCACCATTCTGCAGCTTCCCAGCTCCCTCACACACTGGCAAAAGAAACTTTCTCCTAGCTGCTCTCCTTTGAAGCAGAAACACGTTTACATCCTAGCCCCATTGAAGAAACATAGAAATTCGGTTTACAAAAAGCACTCCTTCTGCTTATAGACCCAGTCAGGAATGGCCTAAACTGGAATCCCCTGCACCATTCTGCAGCTTTCCAGCTGCGTCACACACAGGCAAAAGAAACTTTCTCCTAGCTGCTTTCCTTTGAAGCAGAAACACGTTTACATCCTAGCCCCATTGAAGAAACATAGAAATGCCGGTTAGAAAAAGCACTCCTTCTGCTTGTAGACCCAGTCAGGAATGGCCTAGCCTGGAATCCCCTGCACCATTCTGCAGCTTTCGAGCTGCGTCACACACTGGCAAAAGAAACTTTCTCCTAGCTGCTTTACTTTGAAGCAGAAACACGTTTACATCCTAGCTCTATTGAAGAACCGTAGAAATTTGGTTTACAAAAGGCACTCCTTCTGCTTATAGACCCAGCCAGGAATGGCCTAGCCTGGAATCCCCTGCACCATTCTGCAGCTTTCCAGCTCCCTCACAAAATGGGAAAAGAAACTTTCTCCTAGCTGCTTTCCCCTGAAGCAGAAACACGTTTACATCCTAGCCCCATTGAAGAACCTTAGAAATGCCGTTTAGAAAAAGCACTCCTTCTGCTTATAGTCCAAGTCAGGAATGGCATAGCCTGGAATCCCCTACACCATTCTGCAGCTTTCCAGCTCCCTCACACAATGGGAAAAGTAACTTTCTCCTAGCTGCTTTCCCCTGAAGCAGAAACACGTTTACATCCTAGCCCCATTTGAGAACCTTAGAAATGCCGGTTAGAAAAAGCACTCCTTCTGCTTATAGACCCAGCCAGGAATGGCCTAGCCTGGAATCCCCTGCACCATTCTGCAGCTTTCCAGCTGTGTCACACACTGGCAAAAGAAACTTTCTCCTACCTGCTTTCCTTTGAAGCAGAAACACGTTTACATACTATCCCCATTGAGAAACATAGAAATGCCGGTTAGAAAAAGCACTCCGTCTGCTTGTAGACCCAGTCAGAAATGGCCTACCCTGGAATCCCATGCACCATTCCGCAGCTTTCCAGCTCCCTCACACACAGGCAAAAGAAACTTACTCCTAGCTGCTTTGCTTTGAAGCAGAAGCACGTTTACATCCTAGCCCCATTGAAGAATCATAGAAATGCCGGTTAGAAAAAGCACTCCTTCTGCTCATAGACCCAGTCAGGAATGGCCTAGCCTGGAATCCCCTACACCATTCTGTAGCTTTCCAGCTCCCTCACACACTGGCAAAAGAAACTTTCTCCTAGCTGCTTTCCTTTGAAGCAGAAACACGTTTACATCCTGGCCCCATTGAAGAACCTAGGAATTCCGTTTAGAAAAAGCACTCCTTCTGTTTATAGACCCAGCCAGGAATGGCCTAGCCTGGAATGTCCTGCACCATTCTACAGCTTTCCAGCTCCCTCACACACTGGCAAAAGAAACTTTCTCCTAGCTGCTTTCCTTTGAAGCAGAAACACTTTTACATCCTAGGCCCATTGAAGAAACATAGAAATGCCGTTTAGAAAAAGCACTCCTTCTGCTTATAGGCCCAGTCAGGAATGGCCTAGCCTGGAATCCCCTGCACCATTCTGCAGCTTTCCAGCTGCGTCCCACACTGGCAAAAGAAACATTCTCCTAGCTGCTTTCCTTTGAAGCAGAAACACGTTTACATCCTAGCCCCATTGAAGAACCATAGAAATTCGGTTTATATAAAAGCACTCCTTCTGCTTATAGACCCACCCAGGAATGGCCTAGCCTGGAATCCCCTGCACCATTCTGCAGCTTTCCAGCTCCCTCACACAATGGGAAAAGAAACTTTCTCCTGGCTGCTTTCCCCTGAAGCAGAAACACGTTTACATCCTAGCCCCATTTGAGAACCTTAGAAATGCAGTTTAGAAAAAGCATTCCTTCTGCTTATAGACCCAGCCAGGAATGGCCTAGCCTGGAATCCCCTACACCATTCTGCAGCTTTCCAGCTCCCTCACACACTGGCAAAAGAAACTTTCTCCTAGCTGTTTTCCTTTGAAGCAGAAACACGTTTACATCCTAGCCCCATTGAGGAAACATAGAAATGCCGGTTAGAAAAAGCATTCCTTCTGCTTATAGACCCAGCCAGGAATGGCGTAGCCTGGAATCCCCTACACCATTGTGCAGCTTTCCAGCTCCCTCACAAACAGGCAAAAGAAACTTTCTCCTAGCTGCTTTCCTTTGAAGCAGAAAGACGTTTACATCCAAGCCCCATTGAAGAAACATAGAAATGCCGGTTAGAAAAAGCACTCCTTCTGCTTATAGACCCAGCCAGGAATGGCCTAGCCTGGAATCCCCTGCACCATTCTGCAGCTTTCCAGCTGCGTGACACACAGGCAAAAGAAACTTTCTCCTAGCTGCTTTCCTTTGAAGCAGAAACACGTTTACATCCTAGCCCCATTGAAGAAACATAGAAATGCCGGTTAGAAAAAGCATTCCTTCTGCTTATAGGCCCAGTCAGGAATGGCCTAGCCTGGTATCCCCTGCACCATTCTGCAGCTTTCCAGCTGCGTCACACACTGGCAAAAGAAACTTTCTCCTAGCTGCTTTCCTTTGAAGCAGAAACACGTTTACATCCTAGCCCCATTGAAGAAACATAGAATTTCGGTTAACAAAAAGCACTCCTTCTGCTTATAGACCCAGCCAGGAATGGCCTAGCCTGGAATCCCCTGCACCATTCTGCAGCTTTCCAGCTCCCTCACACACTGGCAAGAGAAACTTTCTCCTAGCTGCTTTCCTTTGAAGCAGAAACACGTTTACATCCTAGCCCCATTGAAGAACCATAGAAATGCCGGTTAGAAAAAGCACTCCTTCTGCTTATAGACCCAGCCAGGAATGGCCTAGCCTGGAATCCCCTGTACCATTCTGCAGCTTTCCAGCTGCGTCACACACTGGCAAAAGAAACTTTCTCCTACCTGCTTTCCTTTGAAGCAGAAACACGTTTACATCCTAGCCCCATTGAGAAACATAGAAATGCCGCTTAGAAAAAGCATTCCTTCTGCTTATAGACCCAGTCAGGAATGGCCTCTCCTGGAATCCCCTGCACCATTCTGCAGCTTTCCAGCTCCCTCACACACAGGCAAAAGAAACTTTCTCCAGGCTGCTTTCCTTTGCAGCAGAAACACGTGTACATCCTAGCCCCATTGAAGAAACATAGAAATGCCGCTTAGAAAAAGCACTCCTTCAGCTTGTAGACCCAGTCAGGAATGGCCTAGCCTGGAATCCCCTGCACCATTCTGCAGCTTTCCAGCTCCCTCACACACTGGCAAAAGAAACTTTCTCCTAGCTGCTTTCCCCTGAAGCAGAAACACGTTTATATCCTAGCCCCATTGAAGAACCATAGAAATTCGGTTTACAAAAAGCACTCCTTCTGCTTATAGGCCCAGTCAGGAATGGCCTAGCCAGGAATCCCCTGCACCATTCTGCAGCTTTCCAGCTGCGTCACACAGGGGCAGGAGAAACTTTCTCCTCGCTGCTTTCCTTTGAAGCAGAAACACGTTTACATCCTAGCCCCATTGAAGAAATATAGAAATGCCGGTTAGAAAAAGCACTCCTTCTGCTTATAGACCCAGCCAGGAATGGCCTTGCCTGGAATCCCCTGCACCATTCTGCAGCTTCCCAGCTCCCTCACACACTGGCAAAAGAAACTTTCTCCTAGCTGCTCTCCTTTGAAGCAGAAACACGTTTACATCCTAGCCCCATTGAAGAAACATAGAAATGCCGGTTAGAAAAAGCATTCCTTCTGCTTATAGACCCAGCCAGGAATGGCCTAGCCTGGAATCCCCTGCACCATTCTGCAGCTTTCCAGCTCCCTCACACACTGGCAAAAGAAACGTTCTCCTACCTACTTTCCTTTGAAGTAGAAACACGTTTACATCCTAGCCCCATTGAAGAACCATAGAAATTCGGTTTACAAAAAGCACTCCTTCTGCTTATAGACCCAGTCAGGAATGGCCTAAACTGGAATCCCCTGCACCATTCTGCAGCTTTCCAGCTGCGTCACACACAGGCAAAAGAAACTTTCTCCTAGCTGCTTTCCTTTGAAGCAGAAACACGTTTACATCCTAGCCCCATTGAAGAAACATAGAAATGCCGGTTAGAAAAAGCACTCCTTCTGCTTGTAGACCCAGTCAGGAATGGCCTAGCCTGGAATCCCCTGCACCATTCTGCAGCTTTCCAGCTGCGTCACACACTGGCAAAAGAAACTTTCTCCTAGCTGCTTTACTTTGAAGCAGAAACACGTTTACATCCTAGCTCTATTGAAGAACCGTAGAAATTTGGTTTACAAAAGGCACTCCTTCTGCTTATAGACCCAGCCAGGAATGGCCTAGCCTGGAATCCCCTGCACCATTCTGCAGCTTTCCAGCTCCCTCACAAAATGGGAAAAGAAACTTTCTCCTAGCTGCTTTCCCCTGAAGCAGAAACACGTTTACATCCTAGCCCCATTGCAGAACCTTAGAAGTGCCGTTTAGAAAAAGCACTCCTCCTGCTTATAGTCCAAGTCAGGAATGGCATAGCCTGGAATCCCCTACACCATTCTGCAGCTTTCCAGCTCCCTCACACAATGGGAAAAGAAACTTTCTCCTAGCTGCTTTCCCCTGAAGCAGAAACACGTTTACATCCTAGCCCCATTGAAGAACCTTAGAAATGCCGGTTAGAAAAAGCACTCCTTCTGCGTATAGGCCCAGTCAGGAATGGCCTAGCCTGGAATCCCCTGCACCATTCTGCAGCTTTCCAGCTGTGTCACACACTGGCAAAAGAAACTTTCTCCTACCTGCTTTCCTTTGAAGCAGAAACACGTTTACATCCTATCCCCATTGAGAAACATAGAAATGCCGGTTAGAAAAAGCACTCCGTCTGCTTGTAGACCCAGTCAGAAATGGCCTACCCTGGAATCCCATGCACCATTCCGCAGCTTTCCAGCTCCCTCACACACAGGCAAAAGAAACTTACTCCTAGCTGCTTTGCTTTGAAGCAGAAGCACGTTTACATCCTAGCCCCATTGAAGAATCATAGAAATGCCGGTTAGAAAAAGCACTCCTTCTGCTCATAGACCCAGTCAGGAATGGCCTAGCCTGGAATCCCCTACACCATTCTGTAGCTTTCCAGCTCCCTCACACACTGGCAAAAGAAACTTTCTCCTAGCTGCTTTCCTTTGAAGCAGAAACACGTTTACATCCTGGCCCCATTGAAGAACCTAGGAATTCCGTTTAGAAAAAGCACTCCTTCTGTTTATAGACCCAGCCAGGAATGGCCTAGCCTGGAATCCCCTGCACCATTCTGCAGCTTTCCAGCTCCCTCACACACTGGCAAAAGAAACTTTCTCCTAGCTGCTTTCCTTTGAAGCAGAAACACTTTTACATCCTAGGCCCATTGAAGAAACATAGAAATGCCGTTTAGAAAAAGCACTCCTTCTGCTTATAGGCCCAGTCAGGAATGGCCTAGCCTGGAATCCCCTGCACCATTCTGCAGCTTTCCAGCTGCGTCCCACACTGGCAAAAGAAACATTCTCCTAGCTGCTTTCCTTTGAAGCAGAAACACGTTTACATCCTA
The DNA here is from genome assembly GCF_015220805.1 of Pogoniulus pusillus. Taxonomy (NCBI): domain Eukaryota; kingdom Metazoa; phylum Chordata; class Aves; order Piciformes; family Lybiidae; genus Pogoniulus; species Pogoniulus pusillus. Next base: position 77,761 of record NW_026974729.1, read on the forward strand.
GCCCCGTTGAAGAACCATAGAAATTCGGTTTATAAAAAGCACTCCTTCTGCTTATAGACCCACCCAGGAATGGCCTAGCCTGGAATCCCCTGCACCATTCTGCAGCTTTCCAGCTCCCTCACACAATGGGAAAAGAAACTTTCTCCTAGCTGCTTTCCCCTGAAGCAGAAACACGTTTACATCCTAGCCCCATTTGAGAACCTTAGAAATGCAGTTTAGAAAAAGCATTCCTTCTGCTTATAGACCCAGCCAGGAATGGCCTAGCCTGGAATCCCCTGCACCATTCTGCAGCTTTCCAGCTCCCTCACACACTGGCAAAAGAAACTTTCTCCTACCTGCTTTCCTTTGAAGCAGAAACACGTTTACATCCTAGCCCCATTGAAGAAACATAGAAATGCCGGTTAGAAAAAGCACTCCTTCTGCGTATAGGCCCAGTCAGGAATGGCCTAGCCTGGAATCCCCTGCACCATTCTGCAGCTTTCCAGCTGCGTCACACACTGGCAAAAGAAACATTCTGCTAGCTGCTTTCCCCTGAAGCAGAAACACGTTTACATCCTAGCCCCATTGAAAAACATAGAAATGCCGGTTAGAAAAAGCAATCCTTCTGCTTATAGGCCCAGTCAGGAATGGCCTAGCCTGGAATCCCCTGCACCATTCTGCAGCTTTCCAGCTCCCTCACACACAGGCAAAAGAAACTTTCTCCTACCTGCTTTCCCCTGAAGCAGAAATACGTTTACATCGTAGCCCCATTGAAGAACCATAGAAATGCCGGTTAGAAAAAGCACTCCTTCTGCTTATAGGCCCAGTCAGGAATGGCCTAGCGTGGAATCCCCTGCACCATTCTGCAGCTTTCCAGCTGCGTCACACAGGGGCAGGAGAAACTTTCTCCTCGCTGCTTTCCTTTGAAGCAGAAACACGTTTACATCCTAGCCCCATTGAAGAAATATAGAAATGCCGGTTAGAAAAAGCACTCCTTCTGCTTATAGACCCAGCCAGGAATGGCCTAGCCTGGAATCCCCTGCACCATTCTGCAGCTTCCCAGCTCCCTCACACACTGCAAAAAGAAACTTTCTCCTAGCTGCTCTCCTTTGAAGCAGAAACACGTTTACATCCTAGCCCCATTGAAGAAACATAGAAATGCCGGTTAGAAAAAGCATTCCTTCTGCTTATAGACCCAGCCAGGGAATGGCCTAGCCTGGAATCCCCTGCACCATTCTGCAGCTTTCCAGCTCCCTCACACACTGGCAGAGAAACTTTCTCCTAGCTGCTTTCCTTTGAAGCAGAAACACGTTTACATCCTAGCCCCATTGAAGAACCATAGAAATGCGTTTAGAAAAAGCACTCCTTCTGCTTATAGACCCAGTCAGGAATGGCCTAGCCTGGAATCCCCTGCACCATTCTGCAGCTTTCCAGCTCCCTCACACACTGGCAAAAGAAACTTTCTCCTAGCTGCTTTCCTTTGAAGCAGAAACACGTTTACATCCTAGCCCCATTGAAGAAACATAGGAAAGCTGTTAGAAAAAGAACTCCTTCTGCTTATAGACCCAGTCAGGAATGGCCTAGCCTGGAATCCCCTGCACCATTCTGCAGCTTTCCAGCTCCCTCACACACTGGCAAAAGAAACTTTCTCCTAGCTGCTTTCCTTTGAAGCAGAAACACGTTTACATCCTAGCCCCATTGAAGAACCATAGAAATGCCGGTTAGAAAAAGCACTCCTTCTGCTTATAGACCCAGTCAGGAATGGCCTAGCCTGGAATCCCCTGCACCATTCTGCAGCTTTCCAGCTGCGTCACACACTGGCAAAAGAAACTTTCTCCTAGCTGCTTTCCTTTGAAGCAGAAACACGTTTACATCCTAGCCCCATTGAAGAACCATAGAAATGCGGTTTAGAAAAAGCACTCCTTCTGCTTATAGACCCAGCCAGGAATGGCCTAGCCTGGAATCCCCTGCACCATTCTGCAGCTTTCCAGCTCCGTCACACACTGGCAAAAGAAACTTTCTCCTAGCTGCTTTCCTTTGAAGCAGAAACACGTTTACATCCTAGCCCCATTGAAGAAACATAGAAATGCCGGTTAGAAAAAGCACTCCTTCTGCTTATAGACCCAGCCAGGAATGGCCTAGCCTGGAATCCCCTGCACCATTCTGCAGCTTTCCAGCTCCGTCACACACTGGCAAAAGAAACTTTCTCCTAGCTGCTTTCCTTTGAAGCAGAAACACGTTTACATCCTAGCCCCATTGAAGAACCATAGAAATGCCGGTTAGAAAAAGCACTCCTTCTGCTTATAGACCCAGCCAGGAATGGCCTAGCCTGGAATCCCCTGCACCATTCTGCAGCTTTCCAGCTCCTCACACACTGGCAAAAGAAACTTTCTCCTAGCTGCTTTCCTTTGAAGCAGAAACACGTTTACATCCTAGCCCCATTGAAGAAACATAGAAATGCGTTTAGAAAAAGCATTCCTTCTGCTTATAGACCCAGTCAGGAATGGCCTAGCCTGGAATCCCCTGCACCATTCTGCAGCTTTCCAGCTCCCTCACACACTGGCAAAAGAAACTTTCTCCTAGCTGCTTTCCTTTGAAGCAGAAACACGTTTACATCCTAGCCCCATTGAGAACCATAGAAATGCCGGTTAGAAAAAGCACTCCTTCTGCTTATAGACCCAGCCAGGAATGGCCTAGCCTGGAATCCCCTGCACCATTCTGCAGCTTTCCAGCTCCCTCACACACTGGCAAAAGAAACTTTCTCCTAGCTGCTTTCCTTGAAGCAGAAACACGTTTACATCCTAGCCCCATTGAAGAACCATAGAAATTCGCTTTAGAAAAAGCACTCCTTCTGCTTATAGACCCAGTCAGGAATGGCCTAGCCTGGAATCCCCTGCACCATTCTGCAGCTTTCCAGCTCCCTCACACACTGGCAAAAGAAACTTTCTCCTAGCTGCTTTCCTTTGAAGCAGAAACACGTTTACATCCTAGCCCCATTGAAGAACCATAGAAATGCCGGTTAGAAAAAAGCACTCCTTCTGCTTATAGACCCAGTCAGGAATGGCCTAGCCTGGAATCCCCTGCACCATTCTGCAGCTTTCCAGCTCCTCACACACTGGCAAAAGAAACTTTCTCCTAGCTGCTTTCCTTTGAAGCAGAAACACGTTTACATCCTAGCCCCATTGAAGAACCATAGAAATGCCGTTACAAAAAGCACTCCTTCTGCTTATAGACCCAGCCAGGAATGGCCTAGCCTGGAATCCCCTGCACCATTCTGCAGCTTTCCAGCTCCCTCACACACTGGCAAAAGAAACTTTCTCCTAGCTGCTTTCCTTTGAAGCAGAAACACGTTTACATCCTAGCCCCATTGAAGAACCATAGAAATGCCGGTTAGAAAAAGCACTCCTTCTGCTTATAGACCCAGTCAGGAATGGCCTAGCCTGGAATCCCCTGCACCATTCTGCAGCTTTCCAGCTCCCTCACACACTGGCAAAAGAAACTTTCTCCTAGCTGCTTTCCTTTGAAGCAGAAACACGTTTACATCCTAGCCCCATTGAAGAAACATAGAAATGCCGGTTAGAAAAAGCACTCCTTCTGCTTATAGACCCAGCAGGAATGGCCTAGCCTGGAATCCCCTGCACCATTCTGCAGCTTTCCAGCTGCCACACACACTGGCAAAAGAAACTTTCTCCTAGCTGCTTTCCTTTGAAGCAGAAACACGTTTCCATCCTAGCCCCATTGAAGAACCATAGAAATTCCGGTTTAGAAAAAGCACTCCTTCTGCTTATAGACCCAGCCAGGAATGGCCTAGCCTGGAATCCCCTGCACCATTCTGCAGCTTTCCAGCTCCCTCACACACTGGCAAAAGAAACTTTCTCCTAGCTGCTTTCCTTTGAAGCAGAAACACGTTTACATCCTAGCCCCATTGAAGAACCATAGAAATGCCGTTTAGAAAAAGCACTCCTTCTGCTTATAGACCCAGCCAGGAATGGCCTAGCCTGAATCCCCTGCACCATTCTGCAGCTTTCCAGCTCCGTCACACACTGGCAAAAGAAACTTTCTCCTAGCTGCTTTCCTTTGAAGCAGAAACACGTTTACATCCTAGCCCCATTGAAGAACCATAGAAATGCCGTTTAGAAAAAGCACTCCTTCTGCTTATAGACCCAGCCAGGAATGGCCTAGCCTGGAATCCCCTGCACCATTCTGCAGCTTTCCAGCTCCCTCACACACTGGCAAAAGAAACTTTCTCCTAGCTGCTTTCCTTTGAAGCAGAAACACGTTTACATCCTAGCCCCATTGAAGAACCATAGAAATGCCGTTTAGAAAAAGCACTCCTTCTGCTTATAGACCCAGCCAGGAATGGCCTAGCCTGGAATCCCCTGCACCATTCTGCAGCTTTCCAGCTGCGTCACACACTGGCAAAAGAAACTTTCTCCTAGCTGCTTTCCTTTGAAGCAGAAACACTTTTACATCCTAGCCCCATTGAAGAACCATAGAACTGCGTTTAGAAAAAGCACTCCTTCTGCTTATAGACCCAGTCAGGAATGGCCTAGCCTGGAATCCCCTGCACCATTCTGCAGCTTTCCAGCTGCGTCACACACTGGCAAAAGAAACTTTCTCCTAGCTGCTTTCCTTTGAAGCAGAAACACGTTTACATCCTAGCCCCATTGAAGAACCATAGAAATGCCGGTTAGAAAAAGCACTCCTTCTGCTTATAGACCCAGCCAGGAATGGCCTAGCCTGGAATCCCCTGCACCATTCTGCAGCTTTCCAGCTCCCTCACACACTGGCAAAAGAAACTTTCTCCTAGCTGCTTTCCTTTGAAGCAGAAACACGTTTACATCCTAGCCCCATTGAAGAACCATAGAAATGCCGTTTAGAAAAAGCACTCCTTCTGCTTATAGACCCAGCCAGGAATGGCCTAGCCTGGAATCCCCTTCACCATTCTGCAGCTTTCCAGCTCCCTCACACACTGGCAAAAGAAACTTTCTCCTAGCTGCTTTCCTTTGAAGCAGAAACACGTTTACATCCTAGCCCCATTGAAGAACCATAGAAATTCGGTTTAGAAAAAAGCACTCCTTCTGCTTATAGACCCAGTCAGGAATGGCCTAGCCTGGAATCCCCTGCACCATTCTGCAGCTTTCCAGCTGCGTCACACACTGGCAAAAGAAACTTTCTCCTAGCTGCTTTCCTTTGAAGCAGAAACACGTTTACATCCTAGCCCCATTGAAGAACCATAGAAATTCGTTTAGAAAAAGCACTCCTTCTGCTTATAGACCCAGCCAGGAATGGCCTAGCCTGGAATCCCCTGCACCATTCTGCAGCTTTCCAGCTCCCTCACACACTGGCAAAAGAAACTTTCTCCTAGCTGCTTTCCTTTGAAGCAGAATCACGTTTACATCCTAGGCCCCATTGAAGAAACATAGAAATGCCGTTTGAAAAAGCACTCCTTCTGCTTATAGACCCAGCAGGAATGGCCTAGCCTGGAATCCCCTGCACCATTCTGCAGCTTTCCAGCTCCCTCACACACTGGCAAAAGAAACTTTCCTCCTAGCTGCTTTCCTTTGAAGCAGAAACACGTTTACATCCTAGCCCCATTGAAGAACCATAGAAATTCGGTTTAGAAAAAGCACTCCTTCTGCTTATAGACCCAGCCAGGAATGGCCTAGCCTGGAATCCCCTGCACCATTCTGCAGCTTTCCAGCTCCCTCACACACTGGCAAAAGAAACTTTCTCCTAGCCTGCTTTCCTTTGAAGCAGAAACACGTTACATCCTAGCCCCATTGAAGAACCATAGAAATTCGGGTTAGAAAAAGCACTCCTTCTGCTTATAGACCCAGCCAGGAATGGCCTAGCCTGGAATCCCCTGCACCATTCTGCAGCTTTCCAGCTCCCTCACACACTGGCAAAAGAAACTTTCTCCTAGCTGCTTTCCTTTGAAGCAGAAACACGTTTACATCCTAGCCCCATTGAAGAACCATAGAAATCGGTTTACGAAAAAGCACTCCTTCTGCTTATAGACCCAGTCCAGGAATGGCCTAGCCTGGAATCCCCTGCACCATTCTGCAGCTTTCCAGCTCCCTCACACACTGGCAAAAGAAACTTTCTCCTAGCTGCTTTCCTTTGAAGCAGAAACACGTTTACATCCTAGCCCCATTGAAGAACCATAGAAATGCCGGTTAGAAAAAGCACTCCTTCTGCTTATAGACCCAGTCAGGAATGGCCTAGCCTGGAATCCCCTGCACCATTCTGCAGCTTCCAGCTGCGTCACACACTGGCAAAAGAAACTTTCTCCTAGCTGCTTTCCTTTGAAGCAGAAACACGTTTACATCCTAGCCCCATTGAAGAACCATAGAAATCTCGTTAGAAAAAGCACTCTTCTGCTTATAGACCCAGTCAGGAATGGCCCTAGCCTGGAATCCCCTGCACCATTCTGCAGCTTTCCAGCTCCCTCACACACTGGCAAAAGAAACTTTCTCCTAGCTGCTTTCCTTTGAAGCAGAAACACGTTTACATCCTAGCCCCATTGAAGAACCATAGAAATGCCGTTTAGAAAAAGCACTCCTTCTGCTTATAGACCCAGCCAGGAATGGCCTAGCCTGGAATCCCCTGCACCATTCTGCAGCTTTCCAGCTCCCTCACACACGTGGCAAAAGAAACTTTCTCCTAGCTGCTTTCCTTTGAAGCAGAAACACGTTTACATCCTAGCCCCATTGAAGAACATAGAATTCCGTTTACAAAAAGCACTCCTTCTGCTTATAGACCCAGCCAGGAATGGCCTAGCCTGGAATCCCCTGCACCATTCTGCAGCTTTCCAGCTCCCTCACACACTGGCAAAAGAAACTTTCTCCTAGCTGCTTTCCTTTGAAGCAGAAACACGTTTACATCCTAGCCCCATTGAAGAACCATAGAAATGCCGGTTAGAAAAAGCACTCCTTGCTTTAGACCCAGCCAGGAATGGCCTAGCCTGGAATCCCCTGCACCATTCTGCAGCTTTCCAGCTCCCTCACACACTGGCAAAAGAAACTTTCTCCTAGCTGCTTTCCTTTGAAGCAGAAAAACGTTTACATCCTAGCCCCATTGAAGAACCATAGAAATGCCGGTTAGAAAAAGCATTCCTTCTGTATAGACCCAGCCAGGAATGGCCTAGCCTGGAATCCCCTGCACCATTCTGCAGCTTTCCAGCTCCCTCACACACTGGCAAAAGAAACTTTCTCCTAGCTGCTTTCCTTTGAAGCAGAAACACGTTTACATCCTAGCCCCATTGAAGAACCATAGAAATGCCGGTTAGAAAAAGCATTACTTCTGCTTATAGACCCTGTCAGGAATGGCCTAGCCTGGAATCCCCTACACCATTTCTGCAGCTTTCCAGCTCCCTCACACACTGGCAAAAGAAACTTTCTCCTAGCTGCTTTCCTTGAAGCAGAAACACGTTTACATCCTAGCCCCATTGAAGAAACATAGAAATGTCGGTTAGAAAAAGCACTCCTTCTGCTTATAGGACCCAGTCAGGAATGGCCTAGCCTGGAATCCCCTGCACCATTCTGCAGCTTTCCAGCTGCCTCACACACTGGCAAAAGAAACTTTCTCCTAGCTGCTTTCCCCTGAAGCAGAAACACGTTACATCCTAGCCCCATTGAAGAACCATAGAAATGCCGTTTAGAAAAAGCATTCCTTCTGCTTATAGACCCAGCCAGGAATGGCCTAGCCTGGAATCCCCTGCACCATTCTGCAGCTTTCCAGCTGCCTCACACACTGGCAAAAGAAACTTTCTCCTAGCTGCTTTCCTTTGAAGCAGAAACACGTTTACATCCTAGCCCCATTGAAGAACCATAGAAATGCCGGTTTACAAAAAAGCACTCCTTCTGCTTATAGACCCAGCCAGGAATGGCCTAGCCTGGAATCCCCTGCACCATTCTGCAGCTTTCCAGCTGGCGTCACACACTGGCAAAAGAAACTTTCTCCTAGCTGCTTTCCTTTGAAGCAGAAACACGTTTACATCCTAGCCCCATTGAAGAACCATAGAAATTGCCGTTTAGAAAAAGCACTCATTCTGCTTATAGACCCAGCCAGGAATGGCCTAGCCTGGAATCCCCTGCACCATCTGCAGCTTTCCAGCTCCTCACACACTGGCAAAAGAAACTTTCTCCTAGCTGCTTTCCTTTGAAGCAGAAACACGTTTACATCCTAGCCCCATTGAAGAAACATAGAAATGCCGGTTTAGAAAAAGCACTCCTTCTGCTTATAGACCCAGCCAGGAATGGCCTAGCCTGGAATCCCCTGCACCATTCTGCAGCTTTCCAGCTCCGTCACACACTGGCAAAAGAAACTTTCTCCTAGCTGCTTTCCTTTGAAGCAGAAACACGTTTACATCCTAGCCCCATTGAAGAACCTTAGAAATGCAGGTTAGAAAAAGCACTCCTTCTGCTTATAGACCCAGGCCAGGAATGGCCTAGCCTGGAATCCCCTGCACCATTCTGCAGCTTTCCAGCTGCCTCACACACTGGCAAAAGAAACTTTCTCCTAGCTGCTTTCCTTTGAAGCAGAAACACGTTTACATCCTAGCCCCATTGAAGAAACATAGAAATGCCGGTTTAGAAAAAGCATTCCTTCTGCTTATAGACCCAGTCAGGAATGGCCTAGCCTGGAATCCCCTGCACCATTCTGCAGCTTTCCAGCTCCCTCACACACTGGCAAAAGAAACTTTCTCCTAGCTGCTTTCCTTTGAAGCAGAAACACGTTTACATCCTAGCCCCATTGAAGAACCATAGAAATTCGGTTTACAAAAAGCACTCCTTCTGCTTATAGACCCAGTCAGGAATGGCCTAGCCTGGAATCCCCTGCACCATTCTGCAGCTTTCCAGCTCCCTCACACACTGGCAAAAGAAACTTTCTCCTAGCTGCTTTCCTTTGAAGCAGAAACACGTTTACATCCTAGCCCCATTGAAGAACCATAGAAATGCGGTTTAGAAAAAGCACTCCTTCTGCTTATAGACCCAGCCAGGAATGGCCTAGCCTGGAATCCCCTGCACCATTCTGCAGCTTTCCAGCTCGCGTCACACACTGGCAAAAGAAACTTTCTCCTAGCTGCTTTCCTTTGAAGCAGAAACACGTTTACATCCTAGCCCCATTGAAGAACCATAGAAATGCGGTTTAGAAAAAGCACTCCTTCTGCTTATAGACCCAGCCAGGAATGGCCTAGCCTGGAATCCCCTGCACCATTCTGCAGCTTTCCAGCTCCCTCACACACTGGCAAAAGAAACTTTCTCCTAGCTGCTTTCCTTTGAAGCAGAAACACGTTTACATCCTAGCCCCATTGAAGAACCATAGAAATGCCGATAGAAAAAGCACTCCTTCTGCTTATAGACCCAGCCAGGAATGGCCTAGCCTGGAATCCCCTAGCACCATTCTGCAGCTTTCCAGCTGCCTCACACACTGGCAAAAGAAACTTTCTCCTAGCTGCTTTCCTTTGAAGCAGAAACACGTTTACATCCTAGCCCCATTGAAGAACCATAGAAATGCCGGTTAGAAAAAGCACTCCTTCTGCTTATAGACCCAGCCAGGAATGGCCTAGCCTGGAATCCCCTGCACCATTCTGCAGCTTTCCAGCTCCCTCACACACTGGCAAAAGAAACTTCTCCTAGCTGCTTTCCTTGAAGCAGAAACACGTTTACATCCTAGCCCCATTGAAGAACCATAGAAATTCGGTTTACAAAAAGCACTCCTTCTGCTTATAGACCCAGCCAGGAATGACCTAGCCTGGAATCCCCTGCACCATTCTGCAGCTTTCCAGCGCGTCACACACTGGCAAAAGAAACTTTCTCCTAGCTGCTTTCCTTGAAGCAGAAACACGTTTACATCCTAGCCCCATTGGAAGAAGCATAGAAATGCGGTTTAGAAAAAGCATTCCTTTCTGCTTATAGACCCAGCCAGGAATGGCCTAGCCTGGAATCCCCTGCACCATTCTGCAGCTTTCCAGCTCCTCACACACTGGCAAAGAAACTTTCTCCTAGCTGCTTTCCTTTGAAGCAGAAACACGTTTACATCCTAGCCCCATTGAAGAACCATAGAAATGTCGTTTAGAAAAAGCACTCCTTCTGCTTATAGACCCAGTCAGGAATGACCTAGCCTGGAATCCCCTGCACCATTCTGCAGCTTTCCAGCTCCCTCACACACTGGCAAAAGAAAATTTTCTCCTAGCTGCTTTCCTTTGAAGCAGAAACACGTTTACATCCTAGCCCCATTGAAGAACCATAGAAATCGCGTTTACAAAAAGCACTCCTCTGCTTATAGACCAGTCAGGAATGGCCTAGCCTGGAATCCCCTGCACCATTCTGCAGCTTTCCAGCTCCCTCACACACTGGGCAAAAGAAACTTTCTCCTAGCTGCTTTCCTTTGAAGCAGAAACACGTTTACATCCTAGCCCCATTGAAGAAACATAGAAATTGCCGTTAGAAAAAGCACTCCTTCTGCTTATAGACCCAGCAGGAATGGCCTAGCCTGGAATCCCCCTGCACCATTCTGCAGCTTTCCAGCTCCCTCACACACTGGCAAAAGAAACTTTCTCCTAGCTGCTTTCCTTGGAAGCAGAAACACGTTTACATCCTAGCCCCATTGAAGAACCATAGAAATGCCGGTTAGAAAAAGCACTCCTCTGCTTATAGACCCAGCAGGAATGGCCTAGCCTGAATCCCCTGCACCATTCTGCAGCTTCCAGCTCCCTCACACACTGGGCAAAAGAAACTTTCTCCTAGCTGCTTTCCTTTGAAGCAGAAACACGTTTACATCCTAGCCCCATTGAAGAAACATAGAAATGCCGGTTAGAAAAAGCACTCCTTCTGCTTATAGACCAGGTCAGGAATGGCCTAGCCTGGAATCCCCTGCACCATTCTGCAGCTTTCCAGCTCCCTCACACACTGGCAAAAGAAACTTTCTCCTAGCTGCTTTCCTTGAAGCAGAAACACGTTTACATCCTAGCCCCATTGAAGAACCATAGAAATTCGGTTAGAAAAAGCACTCCTTCTGCTTATAGACCCAGCCAGGAATGGCCTAGCCTGGAATCCCCTGCACCATTCTGCAGCTTTCCAGCTCCCGTCACACACTGGCAAAAGAAACTTTCTCCTAGCTGCTTTCCTTTGAAAGCAGAAACACGTTTACATCCTAGCCCCATTGAAGAACCATAGAATTCGCTTTAAAAAAGCAATCCTTCTGCTTATAGACCCAGCAGGAATGGCCTAGCCTGGAATCCCCTGCACCATTCTGCAGCTTTCCAGCTCGCCTCACACACTGGCAAAAGAAACTTTCTCCTAGCTGCTTTCCTTTGAAGCAGAAACACGTTTACATCCTAGCCCCATTGAAGAACCATAGAAATGCCGTTTAGGAAAAAGCACTCCTTCTGCTTATAGACCCAGTCAGGAATGGCCTAGCCTGAATCCCCTGCACCATTCTGCAGCTTTCCAGCTCCCTCACACACTGGCAAAAGAAACTTTCTCCTAGCTGCTTTCCTTCAAGCAGAAACACGTTTACATCCTAGCCCCATTGAAGAACCATAGAATTACGTTTAGAAAAAGCACTCCTTCTGCTTATAGACCCAGCCAGAAATGCCTAGCCTGAATCCCCTGCACCATTCTGCAGCTTTCCAGCTGCGTCACACACTGGGAAAAGAAACTTTCTCCTAGCTGCTTTCCTTTGAAGCAGAAACACGTTTACATCCTAGCCCCATTGAAGAACCATAGAAATGCCGTTTAGAAAAAGCACTCCTTCTGCTTATAGACCCAGCCAGGAATGGCCTAGCCTGGAATCCCCTGCACCATTCTGCAGCTTTCCAGCTCCCTCACACACTGGCAAAAGAAACTTTCTCCTAGCTGCTTTCCTTTGAAGCAGAAACACGTTTACATCCTAGCCCCATTGAAGAACCATAGAAATTCGTTTTAGAAAAAGCACTCCTTCTGCTTATAGACCCAGTCAGGAATGGCCTAGCCTGGAATCCCTGCACCATTCTGCAGCTTTCCAGCTGCGTCACACACTGGCAAAAGAAACTTTCTCTAGCTGCTTTCCTTTGAAGCAGAAACACGTTTACATCCTAGCCCCATGAAGAACCATAGAAATTCGTTTAGAAAAAGCATTCTTCTGCTTATAGACCCAGTCAGGAATGGCCTAGCCTGGAATCCCCTGCACCATTCTGCAGCTTTCCAGCTGCGCCTCACACACTGGCAAAAGAAACTTTCTCCTAGCTGCTTTCCTTTGAAGCAGAAACACGTTTACATCCTAGCCCCATTGAAGAACCATAGAAATGCCGTTTAGAAAAAGCACTCCTTCTGCTTATAGACCCAGTCAGGAATGGCCTAGCCTGGAATCCCTGCACCATTCTGCAGCTTTCCAGCTGCGTCACACACTGCAAAAGAAACTTTCTCCTAGCCTGCTTTCCTTTGAAGCAGAAACACGTTTACATCCTAGCCCCATGAAGAACATAGAAATGCGTTTAGAAAAAGCACTCCTTCTGCTTATAGACCCAGCCAGGAATGGCCTAGCCTGGAATCCCCTGCACCATTCTGCAGCTTTCCAGCTCCCTCACACACTGGCAAAAGAAACTTTCTCCTAGCTGCTTTCCTTTGAAGCAGAAACACGTTTACATCCTAGCCCCTTTGAAGAAACATAGAATTTCGTTTAGAAAAAGCACTCTTCTGCGTATAGACCCAGCCAGGAAGGGCCTAGCCTGGAATCCCTGCACCATTCTGCAGCTTTCCAGCTCCCTCACACACTGGCAAAAAGAAACTTTCTCCTAGCTGCTTTCCTTTGAAGCAGAAACACGTTTACATCCTAGCCCCATTGAGAAACATAGAAATGCCGGTTAGAAAAAGCACTTCTTCTGCTTATAGACCCAGTCAGGAATGGCCTAGCCTGGAATCCCCTGCACCATTCTGCAGCTTTCCAGCTCCCACACAACTGGCAAAAGAAACTTTCTCCTAGCCTGCTTTCCTGTGAAGCTGAAACACGTTTACATCCCTACCCCATTGAAGAATCATAGAAATTCGTTTACAAAAAGCACTCCTTCTGCTTATAGACCCAGCCGGAATGGCCTAGCCTGCCGAATCCCCTACACCATTCTGCAGCTTCCAGCTCCCTCTCTACACTGGCAAAAGAAACTTTCTCCTAGCTGCTTTCCTTTGAAGCAGAAACACGTTTACATCCTAGCCCCATTGAAGAACAAAGAAATGCCCGTTAGAAAAAGGCACTCCTTCTGCTTATAGACCCAGTCAGGAATGGCCTAGCCTGGAATCCCCTGCACCATTCTGCAGCTTTCCAGCTCCCTCACACACTGGCAAAAGAAACTTTCTCCTAGCTGCTTTCCTTTGAAGCAGAAACACGTTTACATCCTAGCCCCATTGAAGAACCATAGAAATTCCGCTTTTAAAAAAGCATTCCTTCTGCTTATAGACCCAGCCAGGAATGGCCTAGCCTGGAATCCCCTGCACCATTCTGCAGCTTTCCAGCTCCCTCACACACTGGCAAAAGAAACTTTCTCCTAGCTGCTTTCCTTTGAAGCAGAAACACGTTTACATCCTAGCCCCATTGAAGAACCATAGAAATGCCGGTTAGAAAAAGCACTCCTTCTGCTTATAGACCCAGCCAGGAATGGCCTAGCCTGGAATCCCCTGCACCATTCTGCAGCTTTCCTTTGAAGCAGAAACACGTTTACATCCTAGCCCCATTGAAGAACCATAGAAATTCGGTTAAAAAGCACTCCTTCTGCTTATAGACCCAGCCAGGAATGGCCTAGCCTGGAATCCCCTGCACCATTCTGCAGCTTTCCAGCTCCCTCACACACTGGCAAAAGAAACTTTCTCCTAGCTGCTTTCCTTTGAAGCAGAAACACGTTTACATCCTAGCCCCATTGAAGAACCATAGAAATGCCGTTTTTTAAAAAGCATTCCTTCTGCTTATAGACCCAGCCAGGAATGGCCTAGCCTGGAATCCCCTGCACCATTCTGCAGCTTTCCAGCTCCCTCACACACTGGCAAAAGAAACTTTCTCCTAGCTGCTTTCCTTTGAAGCAGAAACACGTTTACATCCTAGCCCCATTGAAGAACCATAGAAATGCCGGTTAGAAAAAAGCACTCCTTCTCCTTATAGACCCAGGCAGGAATGGCACCTCTCCTGGGAAGCAGGACTGAAAGAACTGAGGCTGTTGAGGCTGCAGAAGAGATGGCAGAGCTTCGAGCTACGCTGCAGTATCTGAAAGGACCTGCAGCAAAGCTGGAGGACTGTCTAAAAGGGCCTGTGCTGACTCTGTGCATTTAAAGTATTGCAGTGAAGCTGCTCCAA